>NC_044050.1:12863701-12928701 GCF_902167405.1 Gadus morhua
AACATGCTTGCAGCAGAGGGCCGCTGTGATTGTGTACCATCGACATGTCTGGGAACCAGGTTTGCCGTTTTTGCCGTAGGAATTTGGAAGAACAAGGTGTGTTGATTAAGTACCAGTAGAATACTGTCTGGACGGCGGTACCGACGGAGCGTTGTCAGCGGCAGCCGTCTTTGTTGTGGTTCAAAATGCTTCACCGTACTGATCCCGCCTCATACTAGATGGACGGTTGTGATTGGTGGGGCTATCGCATACCGGGCAGAAACCTTTTGGTTTGGGAGGGGAGACAGACCTTATCTGCAGAGTAAATGCACTCCAGAGAATTGTCCGGTTCTCAGGCTAGGCCAAGAGAGGTGTAACACCACAACTTAACAAGGTTAATACAAAAAAAAAAAAAAAACGGACAGGAAACAGCAAGCCACACATAAGCTCTTACAGTCCGCTGAATAAGTTAGGGTTAATAACGATGGCAAACCTCTTATGACGTCCCCTCGCCCCCCTGAGGCCTGAACCACCACCAGCATCACACACAGGGAATCCAATGGGGGTAAAAACTGCTTTACAGAGATATGGGAATGGTGGAGGCATACAGCAGGCTCTCTGCTGCAGGAGGCATAGGGGTCCACTGCCACACACACACACACACACACACACACACACACACACACACACACACACACACACACACACACACACACACACACACAAAATAACATGCCACAACAAGCACTTATGAGCAATGAGTGTTTGGCTGGGGCTGCAGTAGTCATTAACTAATGGCCGGCTGTGACTCCTATTTATTTACTTGTGTTGTTGCGTGCGATGAGGAGGCCAAGCTTTCCCTGCTAATGATCTCTCACTGCGGGTCTCAGCCAGATTATCAGTGTCGTATCTGATGGAACGGGTTCTTTCCCTGCTCTGGGTGCGTGTGAGTGAGTGCAGACCATGCATACATTGTGACGATCGATTGCGTTATGTTTGTTAAGCGCTAGGTGAGCTGTGAGCCCCGGTCCTGGCCCCGGGGAAGCCAGAGCTTTCCCAGGGTTTCACTGGGTCCTCCGCTGCTATGCTGGGGCTTTTCAACGTCCATCCATCTGGGATGGACGTTGAGGGGCTTATCTATGCTCTGCGGTGGACTGATGAGGGAGTCCAGTCAGACACGTCCTAATTGGATTCTGAAGTCTTGACGTTGTGTGTGTGTGTGTGTGTGTGTGTGTGTGTGTGTGTGTGTGTGTGTGTGGGGGGGGGGGGGGGGGGGGGGGGCATTGACGCTGGTCCATACCACCTTCTGAATACGCACATTGAAGAAACTGAGGAAAGTGGAATAGGACAATAGGGTTAGGGACAACATTGTCATATGGTCTGGTACCATTATGGACAGGACAGTGACCATATAATTGACGAGAATAAGAGCCATGGACAGACAGTGGGAGAGAGAAGGACCCATCTGTGGCGCCACACGGCCGGTCGCAGGAGACGTTCAAATACGGAGCCAACAGATCATTTATGACATTTGTTTTTCATGTCATTTCATTTTTCCTCGGCTCTCTTATGTATAGAATGCGATTAAAGTTGCATGAATTGTTTTTTGTATGCAACTTAACACAGCTTGGAGTTGAAACATTAGCAGCACAGGGTAATGTTTATTGATATTAATAAATGATCTCTTGTGCCTCATGTATTATTGATATGGAAATATAAGTGAGCTGCCTATCTATTTTTTTTAATCTGCTTTCAATTCTTAAAATGTAATGGTAACACTTAACGATAAGGGTACATTAATGAAGTATTCATTAACATTAGTTAATTAGCCTTTTACTGACAAATACGTAACAGATGATATCATTATGGTTTTCATGTTTAATACTGTTGTCCATATTAACTAAGGTTATGGTGTTCACGTTAACTACGGTTTTCATTGATACATTATTTAAAAAGGTATGGGTTAGAGATAACCCTAACCCACTTGCCCTAACCTTACCAACTTGACAACACATTTGATTTCAAACATAGTATTACCGTATATTTTTATTTACGGTAATAGACAGAAACTTGACTTGGTGTATTTTTATTTTTAGTAAAATATTACCTTTTTACTTTACTAATCCAATATAATGTTAAACCTGCTTTTAAACAGTGCCTAACTTTGAAACTCTCTCTCTGTGTTTCTCTGTCTCTCTCTGTCTCTCTGTGTCTCTCTGTGTCTCTCTCTGTCTCTCTCTGTCTCTCTCTGTCTCTCTTTTTCTCTCTGTGTCGCTCTCTGAAATAGAAACCAAAGTTCCAAATCCAGTGGAAGGTGATAGACAGTATCCATGGAAACAACTACATTTACATTGATCCAACCCAGCTCCCGTACGACCCCAAGTGGGAGTTTCCTCGCCAGAAACTACGCTTTGGTATGCTTGTGTGTGTGCATGCATGTGCAAGTATTATTGTGTGTGTGTGTGTGTGTGTGTGTGTGTGTGTGTGTGTGTGTGTGTGTGTGTGTGTGTGTGTGTGTGTGTGTGTGTGTGTGTGTGTTTGTGACTTGTTTCTAAAGTTTCCGAATTAGAATTAGCTTCCCAAAGTACATTACAATTTTTACTTTGAATTTTAAATGGGGGTGTTTGTGTGTGTGTTTATGTGCATGTGTTTGTCTGTTTGTGTGTTTGTGTGTGTGCCAACCTGCAGGTAACACACTTGGATCAGGGGCCTTTGGAAAGGTTGTAATAGCCACAGCCTACGGACTCTGCTCTGCAGATACTGTCATGACTGTTGCTGTCAAGATGCTCAAACGTAAGTGTGTGCGCTTGTACTTGCCTATGTGTGATAGGGTACATGCAACACTGTTATACGGGGACACCGTCTGAATGATGGAACCCTGATGATGTCCTCTTAGCCAACGCCCACTCTACGGAGAAGGAGGCGCTGATGTCCGAGCTAAAGGTCCTCAGTTACCTTGGAAACCACGTCAACATCGTGAACCTGCTCGGAGCGTGCACTGTTGGAGGTGAGGGGAGCTGTGTGTGTGTGTGTGTGTGTGTGTGTGTGTGTGTGTGTGTGTGTGTGTGTGTGTGTGTGTGTGTGTGTGTGTGTGATTGTGTGTGTGTGTGTGTGTGTGTGTGTGTGTGTGTTTTTGTTTGTGTTTGTGTTTGTGTGTGTGTGTACATGCGTTCGTGGTTGTGTGTGGTTGTGTATGCATCATGACCTCAGGCTTGTCTAATCAAAGCCAGTGGAATCCCACTTGAGGGCAAGGAAGTTCTGTTGATCCAAAGGCCATTTGCACAAGCCTGTAGAAATGGCAGGTCTTTCAGGTTCCATGAACGTTGGTGTACCCCAGGCCCATAAAGTGTCAGCCTTTGAGAAAAACATCTGATCTTCCCAAATATGGGCTTTATGGAGAGACGGGAGTCGTACCGACAACTCCATAGTTCTATTGATAAAACACGACAAGGGACAGACACTTTATTACTGTTTGTCTACAGAAGACAGTAGGATTGGAGATGGTAAAACCATCTTTTATATCCCCTTATCCCCTCACTAGATCAAAATGTTGTGTTATAAAACTTTGTCCTCCATCTGCAGGCCCCACTCTGGTGATCACAGAGTACTGTTGCTATGGGGACCTCCTCAACTTCCTGCGCAGGAAGAAAGAGTTGTTCCTCAACACCCAGACCGGGGGCAACTACTACCGCAATGTGCACAAACAGAGAGAGCCGGCGAGGTGTGTGTGAGGGAGCTATTTGTGTGTCTGTGTTTGTGTGTGTGTTTGTGTGTGTGTGTGTGTGTGTGTGTGTGTGTGTGTGTGTGTGTGTGTGTGTGTGTGTGTGTGTGTGTGTGTGTGTGTGTGTGTGTGTGTGTGTGTGTGTGCCTGCATGTGCACATCAAGCATTACACCATTACTTTTTAACCAACTTATTAAATTATTGTGTGTGTGTGTGTGTGTGTGTGTGTGTGTGTGTGTGTGTGTGTGTGCGTGTTCTCCTTTGCAGCAGAGAGGTCATTGGCAGTGACTACATGCCAATGCGTCCGTCTGAGAAAGAGAGGCCTTCTGAATCAGGTGGGAACCCATAAATATTCCGCAAGACACTCGGTCCTTACACATGGTTAAATATGGTTTTCCTAAAGCCGACTCTATTGATTATGTTGTGATAATAAATAATAGCCCAGCCTTGTCCAATACATTCATCCCACCTCCATCATCACCTCCATTTACAAACAGAGACGGTGTGTTTGGCTGGCGAGTGACTCTTCTGAACAAGCACACATCGCGGCTCTCCTATGGTTTATTCATCGAAGCCAACTGAATAATGGAAACCTGGGGTCAGGGAGGACACAGAGCGCAGGATTCAGGAAGCAGCAGAAGCAGTTCAACATATTAACGGCAGAAAGCTGCCCAGAAACAGGAAACTGAGGCCGCGACCGAGGGCCGGATACAGAGAGACAGTTACGGTCATTAATACTAGAACGAGAGAGAGAGAGAGAGAGAGAGAGAGAGAGAGAGAGAGAGAGAGAGAGAGAGAGAGAGAGAGACCGAGAGACCCCAGTTGGCGTACTGAACGGGAGGAGATGGTGAAAACTATGTCCCTGGCGTCAAAGTAGCATACAGGGTATCACCCCCACATTCCTACCTGTGAAGCATAAAGTACTATCCTATCTAACCTTGCATTACGCTGTAAAATTGCTGTTACCGTGCAATTTGAGTTTCAGAAAGTGAGCCTCTCAAAGCAATCCTGTGAGAGTTTGTCGGCGGTTTGAGCTCAGAGCTGAGTGCCTCAACCATAGGGATGTGCGCCTATAGACATTTATCCCCATCGGAGGACGTCGGCCCTGCCAGCCTAGCGCAGAGCGGTATTGACCGGTTCCCCTGTGCTCGCCGCCTGCAGGGAGAAGGAGATCCTCTAAGTGACACGCCTCTTCTCTCTCCATCCAGATGATATCGATGAGCTGTCCATCAACGCCCAGGATCTCCTCAGCTTCTCCTACCAGGTGGCCAAAGGAATGGAGTACATTACCTCCAAAAATGTAAGGCTTAATGCTTGTGTCTGTGTGTGTGTGTGTGTGTGTGTGTGTGTGTGTGTGTGTGTGTGTGTGTGTGTGTGTGTGTGTGTCTGTACGTCTGTGTGTATATGTGGGTTTGTGTGTGCACATGTGCGTGTTCATTTCTGTGTGTGTGTGTGTGTCACATACATGCTTGTGTCCATGCATGTATGTGCGTCTGTGGATGCATGCGTGTTTCGTTGTTTATGCTTGTGTACAGTATGTGTGTGTGTGTGTGCGTGTATTTGTGTGTGTTTTGCGTGCGCACATCTGTGTGTGTCCTTGCATGTCTGTGTGCACGTGTTGGTGTGTGTGATGCAGTGCGGTAGACAGGTCAGCACTAGAGCAGAGTGCTCCAGGCTGCAGTGTCAACACGCTCCCCTATGAACCCAGTGTATCCACCGAGACCTTCCCTATGAACCCAGTGTATCCACCGAGACCTTCCCTATGAACCCAGTGTATCCACCGAGACCTTCCCTATGAACCCAGTGTATCCACCGAGACCTTCCCTATGAACCCAGTGTATCCACCGAGACCTTCCCTATGAACCCAGTGTATCCACCGAGACCTGGCCGCCCGCAACATTCTGCTGACCCGCGGCAGAGTGGCCAAGATCTGTGACTTCGGCCTGGCCCGGGACATCACCACCGACTCCAACTATGTGCTCAGAGGCAACGTGAGTCCCCCCCCCGTCCCCCCACTCCGACCTCCATGTTTGTGTCTCTTGGCTCCTCTCTTTCAATCTTCCCCTTGGTGTTTATTTGCGCTAATGGCGGAAAATAGGCGGGAGCAGAGGCCTGAAGTACGCCTGTCAGCCGCCTGTAAGTGGGTCTTTCTGAATTAGTATTTTACGTTAATGTCCAGAAAGCCTTTTATTGTATTATAGATATTTCCTTTTTCTTTCAGAACTGTGGTTATTGCGTGGAAGTCTGTAATTATCAAGGGATTCAATTAATTTGCTAATGTTTTTTTTATTCCATAACCAATCTGTGCTAGAAGCCTCGTGCTCGTCGTAAAAGTCTTACATTTCTGCTATGGAGACTCTTTGCGGCCGGCAGAATTGACTTTGAAGGTTCTTCGATGACGAACGACTACAGCATCACAGGGTGCCGTTGCACACTTCTGATTGAACGACTTACGTACGATTTAATGAGCAACAACTAAGAAAGAAGTGCTAATAAACAGTATTTTACCACAGCTTCCACAGCTGTGGAAGCCA
Organism: Gadus morhua; assembly: GCF_902167405.1. Taxonomy (NCBI): domain Eukaryota; kingdom Metazoa; phylum Chordata; class Actinopteri; order Gadiformes; family Gadidae; genus Gadus; species Gadus morhua. The sequence continues at coordinate 12,869,937 of NC_044050.1, forward strand.
TTGGCAGTATGAAGAATTTAATTTTGAGGGTTCGAAAAAAATGACCCTAGCAGCACCGGTTGACACTCCTCCACCGATCCGTCTGCCGCTGAACCGGCAGTGGTCTGTAGTGGTCAACTACAGTGAGCCTCTGCTGCTCTGTCTGCAGGATCACTGATCCCCCTCTGTGACCACTACAGTGAGCCTAGCCCCTGCTGTCCACCGCTAGCTATCTTCTCATGTCGTCTGCTGGATCACTTACCCCCAGTGTCACCACTACAGTGAGCCTATCAATCTCATGTTGTCTGCTGGATCACTAATCCCCCGTGTGACCACTACAGTGAGCCTATCAATCTCATGTTGTCTGCTGGATCACTAATCCCCCGTGTGACCACTACAGTGAGCCTATCAATCTCATGTTGTCTGCTGGATCACTAATCCCCCGTGTGACCACTACAGTGAGCCTATCAATCTCATGTTGTCTGCTGGATCACTAATCCCCCGTGTGACCACTACAGTGAGCCTATCAATCTCATGTTGTCTGCTGGATCACTAATCCCCCGTGTGACCACTACAGTGAGCCTATCAATCTCATGTTGTCTGCTGGATCACTAATCCCCCGTGTGACCACTACTTCGAGCCTAGGTATCTCATGTTGTCTGCTGCATCACTAATCCCCCGTGTGACCACTACTCTGAGCCTAGGTATCTCATGTTGTCTGCTGGATCACTAATCCCCCTGTGTGTGTTCAGGCCCGACTGCCGGTCAAGTGGATGTCCCCAGAGAGCATCTTCGACTACGTCTACACCTACGAGAGTGACGTGTGGTCCTACGGCATCCTGCTCTGGGAGATCTTCTCACTGGGTGTGCATTCTCAGTTTAATGACCGCGACCCGTTTGTGTTGTGAACACGGATGTCTTGTTATTTAAAAATATCCTTAAAAGGGTTATTGTCCCATGCCAAGGTCAAGTTATGGCGACGAGATATGGGGATTAAATCATGAGCACCTCTTCTAGTGCTCATTGCCCACTTTCACCTCAGCTTACAGGAGCTCAAACAGGCCATGAACGTTATTAACAACAACTAATGACATAATCAATGACGAGATAAACAGTAGCCAATTGGAAGGCTTTATTAATAAGGAAAAAAAAACTGAACCAAACCTTGCTATACCATTTCCACATGACAAATAGATCAACATAACAACACACATCCAACCAATTAACCAATTAACCAAGGAACTATCCACTAACCACAGGGAATCTAGATGACATATGGTCAGATCAATTGAAATTTTAACCACATAACTTTTTTAGAAATAGCATTGTCATTGACCGGCCTCAATTTAAAAAGGAAAAACGCAGATCCCACCTGCTAATAACAAATTTAACCTGGACCTTCATGTGTTCTATGTCACGACCACAGGTATACCTCTGAGCTCTATTGATAAATGACAAAAATGATGTTTTGTTTCCCAGGCAACAGTCCCTACCCTGGGATGCAGGTGGGCTCGGCTTTCTACAGAATGATCCAGGAGGGGCACAGGATGACCATGCCCGAGTTTGCACCCACCGAAATGTAAGTGTGCGTGTGTGTGTGTGTGTGTGTGTGTGTGTGTGTGTGTGTGTGTGTGTGTGTGTGTGTCTGTGTGTGTGTGTGTGTGTGTGTGTGTGTGTGTGTGTGTGTGTGTGTGTGTGAGTTAGTAAGTGAGTAAGTGACAGTGAGAGTCTGTGTGTGTGTGTGTGTGTGTGTGTGTGTGTGTGTGTGTGTTTGTGTGTGTGTTTGTGTTTGTGTAAACACCACAGAAACATGTTAATAGAAGTTTAAACAGTACTGTGTGTTTGACCTACTTCAATTAAATGAAAAAGTAGGTCTCAATTAAATTAGAAACAAAAAAGGCCGGAGTAGTAAAAAACAGTATAATTCTACCAGTCGGAATTCCGACTTCAGGGGCGTTCCAGTTAAAATATCAGACTTGAAACTCTGACTTAATAAATCCTATTTCCAAGTTCTAGCAGAACGTGGGATACATTAGAAGGATTAATGGACAGACAGGTAGATGGAAAGAGACAGAAAGTATGTGTAGATGTACACGTGGAAGTCATGTTAGAATCATCAAATTCAATTGAATCGGACATGCAGTCCGATGCTTGCATTCAAATGATTCAATTAAACCGGTGATGTTTGAGCTGTACTGGTTAGACAGAGAATCAGCCTTCGTGAGAGAAGTTTAGGGTCAAACCGTGACCCCAGGGCACTCTCTGCAGGTACGACATGATGCTGTCCTGCTGGAACGACGATCCCCTGAAGAGACCCTCCTTCCAGAAGCTGGTGGAGAGCACTGAGATGCTGCTCTCCGAAAAAACCAAAAATGTAAGAGATTTCGGGATTATCGGGAATCTCTTAAAATCGGAATGGACCTTGGGATTTTTATATTGCTGTTCATTGAAGTTAAGCCTCATCAGGATAGGTGAGGCTTAACCCTTATTGATGGAACATTTTAATTCATGTTACATTGGTAGGTTTCTAAAACCTTCTTAGCCCCTGAGCCTGTGTTCACCTTACGACGATGCTTCCGTGATAAGGGTCTATTTGAGCTTGAGGCTGTGAATGCCATTTCCCATATTCCTGCAACTCACCCAGCATTTGACTCGGGGCTCCGGCCTGCTGGCACACACATCACAAGGTTAAATCTTATTTAAATGGAAAGCCTCTGTTGCTGTGTCCCCCTGCAGATCTACCTGCGGCTTAGCAACGCTGCTCTCTCCCACGGGCCCCAGAGGACCCCGTCGCGGCGGCTGAGCTCCGTGTGCAGCACCACTGCCTCCACCCAGCCCCTGCTGCTCAGCGCCACAGAGGTCTTCATGGACTAGCACGCACGCCAGAACACGCTGTTCAACGGACAACCCTCAAACTAACAGAATCCAACGGACACTTACCTCTAACAACCAGTTTCCCGTCTGTCACTCTTGATCGACCTGCATCAAGCTTCTTCTCTCTCTCTCTCTCTCTCTCTCTCTCTCTCTCGCTCTCGCTCCCACTTTCTCCACATCTATCTCACTCTTTCCTTTTCTCGTACCTCATACATTTCCACCTCACAAGGCTGCAGTCTCTCAGCGCTCCGGCCCCTGTCTCTCTCCTCTTGAAGTTATTGATTCCTGCCGCGTTTATTTCAGGTATGCGTCTCTCATAAAGCTGACTCCTGCACCGACTCCATTACCGTCTGTCACAGGGTCCAGCTGCATCAATCAACTAGGAGCCTGGTCCATTTTTAGCTTTGTCTTGTGCCTAGTGCTAAGAAGTTAGGATGCTTGGGCAGTAGCACTCCTCCGACCTGACCTTGGAGAGAGAAATGACCTCAGACCCTGAAGGAATGGAGTGACACAAAGTCAGGAGTGAACAGTTGATGTTTTTTGTATGTATTTTTGCATCCCTCTGCGTAAACAAGTGGTTTATTTTCTCTTGTCGTCTGTATTCCTTTGAGTACTTCTCTATCGGCCTTATAAAACCAAATGTACAGCACTGCCTCTTGATTTCTTTGTTGTGTTTTTTTTATTAGATATGTGTACAGAAGGTGTTGAGAATATGAATCATAGCATTAAGGCATGTTCTTAATGGCGATGTTGTTGTGCTCACTGTACGTTATCCCGCTGGAGGAGAAACCTAGTTTGTATTGGTTCGTTTATGTTTTGTAGAGCTCGCCATAGCTGTTAGCTCCGCAAATGCTACCTGTGCTAGCTCAATGTCAAAAGGACGTACGATGCAGTGTAAATAAACATGCCTTTCAGGGGGAAATAGGACCGGTTGCATGAGACTTTGGTGTTTCTACAGAGCCCTCTCAGGGCAAGAGGTCTAGAGTGAATGTGAAAATAAGCGTTTCCAGTGAGATACACCAAGGTTTTGAGGTTTATCAAAGTTTTGATACGGTGTGTTGACTTGTAATAAAGATGATGTGATGGTCGAACGCAATGAGCATATTTATTTCCCCTACCATCTAATTACACACAGCACAATTTATTTAATGTAAATATGATGTACAATGTACGGAAAAAAACAAGACAAATAGAATTGTTTCATGTATAATAATTTGCAGTTGGTTTTATTTTCAAAACGTCCAGTAGGGGGCAGTCTTGGGTTATAACGATAGCAAACATCTTGCTTCAAAATATACATTGTTACATTTTACTTTGGGGTGAATAAAGGAGCACAGTAGATGAGCAAAATATGGAGACTTACATACATACAGTACAGTATAGATAAGCAGATAGCACCATTTCACACTGAATACTGGTGCCGTGTGTAAAGAATACTAGCTGTACAGAACAATTAGGCGCAGGGGCCTTTATCACAGAGGTGTAGTAGCAGGACTCATTATGGACATCTTGCATACAGACCCACAGTTAACCAAACCTGATTCCGTCCTTTGTTATAAACCTCTGTATGAAGGGTCGACAGATGTTCCCGGTGTGAGGGGAGAGTTAGGGCTGGGATTTAACCGTACTTTCTTGGCATGCCGTTCAAAATATCCGAGCTCCCAAATCATTCGACGAAACACACTTTTAATGTTTTCTCCGAGCAGATATTAAAAGAGACTACACAACAGACCAATGTCTTGTCTTTACTGCCACCTAAAGGTTATAAACTACTATAGTTAAAATGATGCAGGTTCCTCCTGAACAGAACAAAAAAGGCTCATCTTACGTCGCAATGTGTCACAATTACATTTTTCTACACTGGATGTTTTAAAGACCAATTTCAACATATTTTCTTGAATATATAAAAAACATGAACCATACAAACAAGTTTCAATCGAAAAACAAGACCTAACAAACTTGATTGATTTGGTCGTATCGTACATCTTTTTGACCGCACCATTTCATGGGAAACAGCACCTGTTAATCCGTTTTGTATTTTACAGTGCACCATAGTTCTTTGATTTGGACAGATCATAGACTGTACACTAACCCTAACCTTTAGATGGCGACAAGCAATCCAGTGTGTAGTTACAGAGCTGCAGCACTGGCATGTTTACAACCGTGAAGCCAACCAATTCGATTGGTTGGCCGTCATGACACGCCCTTTCCCCAGAGGCTCTCTGCATTTCTCTCAGCAAGGGATCACATCCATTCGTCTTTGAGAGCACAAAAAGATACAACTAAACTAATACTACAGCTTTACATTCTTTGGACTTGGTTTCCGTGGCGCCCTGTGGAACAACGTCTCACCAGCGGCCCCTCAGCGGGCTGGAGGGCCCCTATAGGGCCTGAGCGACCCCCGGGGTGGTCCCGCATATTGCTGTCCGGCTCTCGTTGACCCCTCAAAGAAATCCACACTCCCCACTCACAGTTTACATCCTGAAGGATCTCTATTTACTTCGTAGTCTGATGTGATTCGTTTCTGTGTCTTTTACTATTCTATAGGTCACCTGACTCGAAACCAGAAAAAAATAAATCAGAAATCAGAAATAAGTGCCTGTTTTCGTTGAACCTGTTTGTAGTGATGCTTTGCATTGCTTCGTTCACATCCATTCATCTGATGCCATTGCTAGGAAGCTAAAACTGGTTACAGTGACTCGTATACCCACACATGTGGCTACTCTCTCTCTCACACACACACACACACACACACACACACGCACACAAATACACACACACATTCGGGTGGAGCTATGCCACACCCAGGCTAGTCCGTCCTCCAACACTCTAACCCTAAGAGGAAGTTTCTTGAAAAAATGTGTATCTTTCTTTTTACTGCAACGCAAGAACTGATTGGCTATCGCTTGGGGTTGGGGGGAACCAACTGGCCCCTCAGTTCCCCATTTGAGAAGGAGAAAAATGCTTTCCTTTACATCCCAGTTGAAAAAAAACCAGACAGCCTTTACCTAACCCAGGGCAGGGGCTCGTACAAAGCGACGGCCCCATGTCACACACCTCCAGTTGAAACAATGCCATTAGCTGCAGCCTCAATATAAAGTCGTCTCCTTCAATGGGAATCTTTGGGTCAACATCTTTCTTTTCCCCCCAATGAGAACGTCGCCGCGACGACGCGGCGCCATCGGCGGGCCTACTACACCCCTCCCCCCCTTCCCCAACGAGTGGCGAGAGCAAGTAGACTAAAAGGACACCAAACAACAAAAAACACAGACGAACGCTCAAAGACACATTCACGCCGACCCACGCCCACCAAAAGTCACTCCCACGTTTCTAGGCCTCCTTCTCCCACCGTTGAACGTTTTCCTGCTCCGATCCAAGGCCCCTCCGTTTTGATATGGCTTACAACTTGCTTGTGAAGGCGGGTCGTCAGGCCCGACCCCACTGGGGGTGGGATCAGTTGCCCTGGCTAGCCCTCCCCCTGCTGTCGACGGAGAGTGGGCGTGTACTGCACGAGGTCCTAGGGGGGTCCTGGGGAGCGACAGGACGGGTCGCGGATGGCCCCAGAAGACCGGGGGTCTTTCCTGGCTGAACGCCTCCTCACATAGGGGGCTGGGGGGGGGGGGGGGGGGAGTCCTGTCCTCTCTTGTTCTCCTCACTGAGGCAGGAGCTAACCTTTCACCATTCCTGAGAATACAAGTACCATCCACCGAACTCTACCAACGCTTACTAAGTCAATTATTGTAAGACACCATGGGCTATCTGGCGGGCCCGTGCACACACACACACACACACACACACACACACACACGCACTCCAACAAGCATGCACAAACAGACCTATGTTCCTTGCAAGAACTCTTTTCTCCAAGATACCCTAGCCACACACACACACACAGATACACACACATATGCACAGAGATTACAAAGAACCGGGTCTTGATAGTGATTTACTGTACACAACCACATTAAGTGCTATATAATCCGGGGGGGTTGAAGATATACTGCGTCTTGTATAGGGCTCTCTGACTTTCAAAAAATAATCCCTACTATATATACACACAAACAGACACACACACACACACACACACACACATTTTATTCTGGGTTATATTCTGATGGAAATATATATATACTCCTTTCAATAGTTTTCCAAAAGAAGAAGAAAATAAAGGTTAATTATGTTGTTATTGGCACTTGGGACCACTGAACACAGTGATCATCCTGCTTCGCATTGCCTTCAGCCGCAGCTCACTACCCGTCCTACGCCCTCTATATTAACCGTGTAGTTAGGGTGGATTTAGGACACAAAGCGTCTGGAAAGGGCGGCTCGACGCTCATAGGGGGGGAGGGGGGGAGAGAGAGGGGCGCGGCTATGGAGAACACAGCCCCGCCCCCGTCATTGACCACGACACACACTAAAAATAAAATAAAAAGTACAATTAGTTTTTTTCCATAAAAACCGACCGATGTAAGCTTAGGTACACAGTTATTTCGTTCCATGCAATCATATAAAATACTACATTTCTGTTTTTGTTTTTTCCTTGTTAGGCTATATTGTGTATTATTTACAAAGATAAGTCTTCTTTATTATACAGTATTTCTGTACAGGTCCAACCGCGACCCAGCCTTTTAAAAACAGTCTTTCGTTACCATGGTGATGATGCGTTCTCTGTGTGTTCGTCAAGCTTTTCAGAGACCAGGGACCGCACTTGAGCCTCTGCCTCCCAGGGAACGGGGAGGGTGTGGAGGGGGGGGGGGGGGGTGGCATGTTCCGTCTCATCCAGCAGGGTTGCCGTGGCAACACGTGTTCCTACTTTTCCTCCTTAACAGTTCATTTCTTTTCAGGCTGGGAAAAGAGAGTGAAAGAAATGACGGCCCTCTTGTGGGGAAAAAATTGAAGTTTGTTATACTTTGACCACGCCCTCTCCTCCCCTACATATTAGCTTAAGGTAGAGAGACAGAGAGAGCAAGAGAGAGAGAGAGAGAGAGAAAGAGGGGGGGGGGGGGGGGGGGGGGGCTTTCTGGCCTCACTACTGAGGCTGACCGTCAGTCCGGTGTGAGGAGGCCACCTTCTGCTGCTTCTGGGGCTGGACCTTCAGCTGCTGCTGGTGCCTCGGGTGGAGCGCCTGGAGCTGCTGCTGATGCTGCAGCTGTGGTAGCTGCTGATGCTGCTGCTGTTGTTGTTGTGGCGGTTGTGGTTGCTGTTGTGGTTGCTGTTGCTGCGGGGCCTGGGTGAAGGTGCCCTGCTGCTGCAGAGGGAACGCCGCCTGCAGGATGAGCTGGGTGGACTGGTTGCCGTGAAGAAGACGGGTTCCCTGGCGACGGAATGGTGATGGAATATGAGATTTGACGTGGGATTATCAAAAGGCCACAGATTATCAATAGAGTTTCACAGTCTGCCCGGCGACATGGAGACGCCGCAAGTGGGAGTGGCCTTCCGAGGACTGATGGACAGATCAGTACACCCGCCTACCCAGTGGACTGTAGCAAGTGGTTGGCTGATCCATCCATTTTACATCTGGGTGGACACTCCCCCGTGTGATGTCACCATGTCGCAGGGCAGATTTAGAAACGGCTTGTAGCTGCTCATCACACTCACACCTGGTGGTAGAATATTGGCCCCAAATGCACACAGCCGGCATCCCCATCATCTTTAAAATGATCATTTGTGTAAAGGACACAATACAGACAAATAGCTATTATAAAAAAAAGCATAACGGCACACACACACACACAAATACAGACAAACAGACACACACAAAGACATACAGACAGACAGACAGACAGACAGACAGACAGACAGACAGACAGACAGACAGACAGACAGACACAGACAAACACACACACACACACACACACAAACATACACAAAAACAACAGAGGGCGTAAAACAAACATCAGGATGATTCAGCAGTGTGTGCTGCCCCCTGTGGGTCACCTGGAGGAACTGCTGCTGCTGCTGCTGGCCCTGCTGACTCTGGGTCACCAGGGTGGTCTGGTTTTGGTTGTCCTGCTGGCCTTGGGGGGCCTGTGCGGGCTGAAGCGTGAGGGTCTGCGTCTGTCCGGCCTGCTGAGGGAAGGCAGAACTTACTAGATAAGGAACCAACGTGGACACACGCATACTCTACTGTTCGTAGTGGGGGGAATGGAGAGCGGACGCACTTTCTTCCAATTTCTCCTAGATTTATTACCAAACTCTGAAGAGGGACATTCGATGAAGTGCGAAGAGGCTTTACATCTACGAGCACTACTCCTTAATGCACTGGAACCCAGTCTAGTTTTGACTCGTCGCCGTGCAGAGCAAAGTCTTTATAGTCGTCGTGACGCTATAACTTGTGGCTGTTCTCTCCCTCACCTGTTGTCCTCCGAAGGGGTTGTAGGCCGTGACCACCTGGCCCATAAACATGGAGGTCGGCACCATGACCGCGCCGCACGCCATGGGCGCCGTCACCAGCTTGGTGAGCAGTTGCTGGCCCGCGGGAAACCTGGACGTAGCACGCAGCGGGGGGAGGAGTCACAACAGGGGGGCGGGGCGAGGATAGGGGGAGGAGCAACACACGTTGTCAACAGGGGATTAATCAAACATCAAGCCATTCGATTTAAGGGGCAGAATCGCCGCCGTGCAGCTTAGAGACATAGGAGAGCATACGATTTTACTCCTGTTTCTCAAAATGACATTGAAAATGTCAGAGACAGTAATAACACGGCATAGAATATGCCTATGAAGATCATATCAAGACATATTTCCTTGTAAAAATAATATCTATTTTGGGTTTACTGCCAGCAGCAGTAAACCCAGCTTACATGCGATAACTGTCTTCTTCCATTGTTTAGTTATTCAATTTCTCAATCTAAGCGTGTATATATATATATATATATATATATATATATATATATATATGCATGATTGTGTGCGTGTGCAGTGTATTCTTAATTTTCCTATGTGTACTTGTAAGAACACCAACGTTTGATCAGAAACAGATGCCTGCAATGTTTCACAGATAAAATCATAACACCAAAACCCAGACCAGGAAGTCCTAGAGAAGGACCCCTGAGGGCAGGGTGGGCGCGGGGGGGCCGTCCTACCGTATCTGGCGGTCCTGAGTGAAGGTGGTCACGGTGGCGCCCTGCTGGGGGTTGGTCTGGGGCAGGCTGGTGCTGATCTGCAGCAGGTTGGGCTGCCCCGGCTGGGAGATCATCATAGTGTTGTAGAGGGGAGCGGACACGGAGCCCTGTGGCTGGGCCTGGGTCTGGGGTGAAGCAAGTGGAACACCTTACAAGAGCTCACAAAAATGCATTAATGTCTCAAATCATAGTACAACTATGTATTTAAATGTACTATCATTTAGGGCATCGTCATCACTTCAGTGACCTCCCTCCCTGCTGGGCCCCTGAAAGAGGCTGAGGAGCCACCTCTCATATTTTGATATATCTTTACTAATATATGTATTCATATCTTTATATACAAATTACAATGCATGTTTTTTCGACATACTCGCGCACGTGCAGATGACATATGCATACATTCGACAAAAGTGGATGAAATATCATGTGTTTTAAAGTCAACCTTGTCTTAAGAGTACTATTTCGAAGACTTTTGCATATGATCCGCCTGGACTTCTTTGGACAATAGCAAGCAACAACACACAAAGTCATATCGGTGGGACGGGAATGTTTTTTTTCTTCCATCTGCCACTCTACGACTCTTTAACTTCTCAATATCCCTAAAAATACCATTATTTTAGGTATTTTTTGAAGTCTAGGTCAAGTCCAAAGTCGTGAATACAAAGTCAAAGTCAAGTCCAGTCTGTTTTCAATGTTAGCTGAGCCTTGTGCCTTGAGTCAAATCATGTGACTTGAGTCAAGCCATGTGACTCGAGTCCTCCAGCTCTGGTATTCACCCCCAAAAAGGCCCCTCCCCCCAGCCGGGAGCACAATGTGTCATTCTCAGACACTATTTTTAGTTCTAGCTTCTTGATTTTGGTGGGGTTTGTCTCAACATGCATATCTCTCCCTGCAGGGGAAACACAAGAACTCCTGAAGAGGACATGAGCAGCGCATGCTAACTACACACATGTGTGTAGTAGTGCATCACATTGCTGTGTGTGTGTGTGTGTGTGTGTGTGTACCTGTGCGAGGGTGTTGGGGTGCTGCTGTAAGGTCTGCTGGGTGGGCTGGGGAGGGGGCTGGATGGTGATCTGCTGACTCCCTGTGTGCGTGGCGGCGCTCGGCTGGATCTGCTGGATCTGATTGGTCAGCGTGGTGGTCTGCTGCACCGAGCCCACCGGAGGCAGCTGGACGTTCATGGACGCCCCCTGCGGCGGCTGCAGGAACATCTGGGGCCAGGGAGTCAGAGCCTCTCAGCAGGCGGCGTACACACACGCACACTGGTTGAGGTCACTGTTACACGTCACAATAGCCACGCCTGACCACGGGCACGGCCGGCTATACGCGACACAAACTGCTATTGAGCACGGTGTTTAAACCGTGTGGCCACAGCGGCGGCGGCGGCGGCGAGGCAGGGACAGGTACCTGTACAGCCGGGCCCTGGACCCTCTGCAGCTGGTCCTGGATGTGGCGCAGCTCCTCCTGCTGCCTCTGGATGTTGGCCTGGATCAGCCTGGTCCTCTGCTCCAGCTGCTCCTTCAGGTGCTGCATGGCGCTCACCTGGGGGGGGGGGGGGGGGGGGGGGAACTCCAGCACGTTACATGGTGGCCGGCCCCAGCTACTCGGGGAACAACTCCTTGATGATAACATCGGGGCTGTCGGCTGGGATCGGATGTTCTCAGTTGAACATTTTCAAAAGCGAGCTACCCGAGGCTGGTTTCTGGCAATTGCCTAGCCTTGCTTTAAAGGTTGTGTAATACACACACATGTAATCAAGATCACACATCATGTCCCACCTGCACCGTCTGGAGTGGCTGGGGTTGTTGTTGTTGCTGTTGTTGTTGTTGTTGTTGTTGTTGTTGTTGTTGTTGTTGTTGCTGCAGTTGCTGTTGTTGTTGCTGCTGCTGTAGTTGTTGTGTTGGCTGTTGTTGTTGTTGCTGCTGCTGTTGCTGTTGTTGTTGTTGCTGCTGTTGTTGTTGTTGATTGATCATGGCTGGAGTGACACTCTGACTCGTGGTCTGAGAGCTCATGGACTACAAACAGGAACAACAACAAAAGCTGTTAGAAACCGCTCCCGGGCCTTTTGGGGAGCCCATTACCAACCATTACATTGTTTATATTTTTGTGGAAATTATTTATATTACAGGTGAATAAACAACATCCAACCAAGTGAAATACATGTGTCCAATAATCGCTCTGATCACAAATATCGACATATTAATAATAAGGATAGGATCATGATCATTAGAATGGGTGTCCCCTTGATGGAGTCCTATCCTCCGGCTCATAGGGAGCCCCATGGGGAGGTATCGGCGGCGGCGCCCGGCCGGCTGTCACCTGGCTGCTGATGGAGGACGGCCGCTGCGACGCCACCTCCATGGTGGAGGCCAGCGACTGGCGGGGGGGCGTGGCCGTGTCCATTTGCAGCTTGGAGGCCGTGGCTGCGGAGACGGGGGAGACACCGAGACGCACTCATGAGAGCCCGCCCTCACACACACACCGAGTCACCGTCCTGTAGTACGGCCTCTCGTCTGGGCATCAGTTCACCCTCTCTCCTATACGAGAGGCAAGGCCGTCTGTGTGTTGGAGACCCTGGCTGTTACATGTGTGTCCCTGTGGGTGAGATAGAGACAGGGAGAGAGTGGTAGTGCCTGTGTGTGTGTATGTGTGTGTGTGTGTGTGACTTTATATTGCGAGGGTATGTGTGTGTTTGGTAGTACATGTGTGTGTGTTTGTGTGTTATGTTGTATTGTGTGTGTGTGTGTGTGCGTGTGCGTGTGCGTGTGCGTGTGCGTGTGCGTGTGTGTGTGTGTGTGTGTGTGAGAGAGAGAGAGAAAGAAAGAGTTTGTAGTGTGTGTGTGTGTGTGTGTGTGTGTGTGTGTGTGTGTGTGTGTGTGTGTGTGTGTGTGTGTGCATAATTACAAGTGCATGTGTTGTCGGAGATGTGGGAGGAGGACTTCTGCGAGCTGCGGGAGGACTCAGAGTGCGTCTGGCTGGGCTCAAAGCGCTCCAGCGCCTCCTTCAGGCTGGAAGTATTCAGCTGGGACTCAGACTCAGAGTCCTGGCTCTGAACAGACACACACACACACACACACACACACACACACACACACACACACACACACACAAAAACAGATACATTCAGAAATACACAGACATACACATACACACACACACACACACACACACACACACACACACACACACACACACACACACACACACACACACACACACACTCACTCACACATACAGATACAGACATACAGTCACACACAAATGCACAGACCGACAGACACACAAATACACACACACAAAGGGAAGTTAGCAACAGAGTAGATCTCTGAAAGGGATATATACATATAGTATATATATTTAGTGTACAACCAGACTAATATTACCAAGTTTCAGAAAGTATTAGTTAAATATTAAGTAGTAAAGTTTCAATTGACAATAACCTTAAACGGCTTAACGCACGTATTACTACAAACGGATGGAGCGATGCTGGGACATGACAGTACGTATGATCACATGTTCAGTTCTAATGGTCACATATGTTCAGCTCTGTTGACTGATCATTCGTCATTAGGTGGAGCTAAAATCGTGAGGTCACCACTGCGCACATTGGAAGCACTATGGATGTACATCATCGTTAGCGTCCAGCACAGTGGAAACTCTCAGTCGATGCCAATACGTTCTTTCCCAGACTTCCTGATCGATGTCTGGGTGACGCCGCGATGCTGCTGATTGGCTCAGAGAACATGTTTTATCAGAACTCCCCTCCCATGAGCAGCTGATGACCTTCGTCTGCTTTCGAGGCTGTTGATATTAAATAATCTCCCTAATATCAAGGAGGAGACAGTGTCTAGACGGTGTGCTGCAAACATAGCTTGCTGTCTTCAACTGGCTCCCTCCACTGTTTTATGGTTGTCTTTGTCACAATCCATAAGACACCCAACGAACGCTCATAAACTTTCTGACTGGTTTTCCTTGTCATCTTGCCATCTTGTCCCAATGCCAGGCTTACACAGAGCATGAGGGTATAGCCCCAACTCAGTCAGGCATTTACATTGATTCTATTTTGGGTGAGACAACATGAAAAGACACTTTGGATTAATCTAATGAGGCAACAAATGACCCCACGTGATCCCAAATCAACTCTGTCCAGGAAACCCTCTGGATCTGTCCAGGGTTTCTACATCAAGTGCAGGACTGCTCGTATTGAGAGGTGTGGGTGGGGGAGAGGAAGCAGTGGGTCACCTTGTCAGCAGTGACCTCTGGAGCAGACTCCTCGATCCCCAGCTCCCTGCGCTGCTCGGCCCGCACCTCAGCATAGCTGGAGACACACACACACACACACACACATACATAGATGGACAGACACACACACGCACACACATGGATGGACAGACACAAACACACACACACACACACAGATGGATGGACAGACACAAACACACATGGATGGACAGACACACACACACACACACACACAATCATGGACAGACAGATGGACAGACGGACACACAGACGGATTGACAGACAGACACACAAACACAGGTACAGACACACAGACAAACACACACACGGACACACAGATGGACAGACACACGGAAGGACACACAAAAAAATAGAAGACCAAATGAGATGCAGGGTTCATGGGACATTTGAAGTCCTCGCATCAGTCGTCTAGAAAAGCCAGCTAGCAAGATTATGGATTAAAAAATAAAAGGGACACAATCGGATAGAGGAATCAATTAGTTAAATTACTTAATCAATCGAGTCAAACGAGGGTGACCTTTTCGTAAAATAATCTGACTGTACCGATCAACATTGTTGTTTCTTATGGATATTGCAATTAGTTAAATTACTTAATCAATCGAGTCAAACGAGGGTGACCTTTTCGTAAAATAATCGGACTGTACCGATCAGCATTGTTGTTTCTTATGGATATTGCAATATTGTCACAGTCACAGTGGATTTTTATTCATTGTAGAAACGGGTGTTTCCATGAAGATAAGAAAAGAAAAATAGACACATTTGAGGGTCTTTACCTGACAACCGTATGTGTGCAGACTATAAACTCTGGCCTGGAGTTCCACTGGTGATAGGTGATGTAGTAGTGGGTCTGGAGCCAGATCCACTGCTGACCTTTGGTCAGGAAGCGGTAGTAGCACGACTTCCCTTTACCGTACTGCATCACTGCAGAGGGGCCAGAGAGTCAGGGAGAAGGACTTAGGAAGGTTCACAGAGAGGGCGACTTGAAACAGGAGTGGGGGAATGTACCCTTATGAGCATGCTTGGTCCACACGAGAATTCATTCATTGAAATATTGTCAATAATTCGAAGTACTTTAGTCCATCACTCATGTATTGATACAACCTACATCAAAAGTAATTCAATAGAAAATAAAGATCATTCCCGACTGACGAAAGTGTTTATAAAACACCAGAACCTTTTGCAGAATCAAAAATAATTCCTAGCATAGTTGAATTGCTCCAAATACAGACTGCAAAAGCATAAAGAATCTACAAGCAGGTATTCCCTTTTAAAGGAAAGATGTTATGAACCAATGAAAGTTTTTGAGTTTTTGAAAAACATGGAAGCAAGCAATCAAATTCCATTTTCAAAAGCTTATGAACCAACCATGGCTTTTAAACCATTACTTAAATGACACCGTCCCAGTACCTTGGCTCCAACAGGGCTACAGTACCCTGATGGGAATTGGAGGCTCTTTGGTTAAAGTGCTTATTAACTGCCACTATACGCATGCTGTTTACAGCTGGTCGGTATTAGCCTCATTGCTTAGTAGTCCCTTCAGTTCTCAGAATCTCATTAGTAGTGGACTAAAGGCACTTATTTCTCTAGTAAAACAAACATAAATGCGCTCCTCTGATCTGCCTCACTTGTTGACAATTTGTCAGACTTTATGTGCAGCTGCCTTTACAAATGTAGGAAAAGGTGAAGTATGGCTTGTTTCCCTTTGCAATCCATGTGGATTGACATAAATAAAATCTCTTTGGGGAGAGGCAGATTTTGCAGGCCAAGAAATGAAGCTTCCTACAACAAACACCAAACCGCCCATCACTGCTAAGGCATGAATATAACTCAAGGTTTGGTTGGCGTGCCACCTGAGGCAAGATAGCGCGCAGACACTCAAGTGGAGCCGGGGTAAGAAGAGGATTTCTGAGCGTCACTATAAGTCAGAGCATAAGGCGTAGTATTAATTGCACGGCAGGTGTGGACGGAGAAGGACTGCAGTGAGCTAGCGCAACAGTCAAACACTGCGCTATCAGACTGGGCCATCGGTGATTTCTAAAGCAACCACCCACAGCGCAAAAATAATTTGGCTTCTCAAGGCCGATACAGAGCGGGCTGATACAGGAGCACATTTGTTAATGAATACAAGGCCATTGTAAGGCGGTATGTACGCAACACTCACAGTGCTCGTGGCATTTCGCCAGTATCTCCAGGTCGTCCACGTGATAATAGTCATACCCCGATGTTCCCAAAACCTCGAAAGGCAGGTAGCCTATGATTGGTGGAGCCCTGGCGAGGAGAAATCACATGATCAACATCACCTGATGGACCCATTATTAAGAGTGTACTCTTGGTTAATTCGTCGTGGCACATTTGAGATTAGTTTTGTTCTTCTATTTATATTTAACAAAACACAAAAAAATAATATATCTTAAAGACAAAGCAAACACACGTGTTGTCACTATTTTGTGTCCTATTGTGTTACGATTTGACATTGTATATTTGTATGTATTGCATGAGACAGAATCAATGGGGGTTAAGTGGAGTTTACCTGTGGTCCAAGAAAAGGAACTTCCACTCTAGACTGTGCCTGGATGTGAACTCTTCATTAGGCTCCTCCACCGTGCACATCTCCTACGAGAACACAGAGAACCATGAGGAACCAGCAGAACACATAGACCATGAGGAACCAGCAGAACGTAGAGACACTTGAGGAAACGGCCGAACACAGAGAAGCATGAGGAACCACTCAGTGTGAGGAGACTACATGTTACATTGCGGAACCTTTGGGTCATTGGGCAAAGAGAAACAATAAGCTATGATAGTTTCACCTTGGGGAGAGCCTGAGATTAGCACCCTAACAGCAAGTATCCAATCTCCCAACAACTGTAAGGCATTGTGTTTATGTCTGTGTCAGTCCCTCCAGAAATTTTGCCGTTTTTTTGTGATTGTTGCGGCCAATAATCCTTGATTATGCTGCACGTTTTCTTAAAAAATGGGATGAAATATACGGCATATTTATGCAATGTTATGTGATAAAATTGCGGGAACTTTCAAAAATGGCGGGAACTTGCAAAAAAATGCGGGAACTTGCGAAAAATGCAGCTTTTTGATGAAGTTCACGTCGCGTAATTACGTCACTTCATAAAGTTCCCATGGCAACAGGGGAAAATGGCTGCTCTTGTGTGAGGTCGCACAACATTTTTCTGCTAAGATATATGTGACTTTTTGCAACGAAAATACGGGGATTATGAAATCATGCAAGCCCCGCATATTTTGCGCGGAAATCTGCAATTTATGCGGTGAAAGTGCGGCATATTTGAAAAAATGCGGCCCCCGCATGAATATGCAGACTTTCGCTGATTATTCGTTGAATTATGCGATCGCATAATCGCGTTTTTCTGGAGGGACTGCTGTGTGTGTGTTTTTGGGGGCTGTGTGCTTGAATGCTCTGGTGCGTGTGTGCATGTGTGTGCTTGGGTCTGTGTGCTTGCGTGCATGTGTGTACCTTAATAAACTGAGGCTTAGCCAGTCGCACGGTGGCTACGAAGCAGACCTGGTCATCAAAGGCAGGCTGTAGCGATCTCTGCAGCACCCCCGCCAGACCGTTTCTTGTCATGTTGGGCACTGCACAACAAACGGGGGACGCTTATAGGGGCTTGGCACGTTTCAGATTGATAACACCCCATCCCTCGCTGCTTCGGAGAAGAGGATCCAAAAATGTTGACACAGATCGCTCGACTTTTTGTATTTTTGTCTTGAATGTGTTATGCATGGTACGCCGGTCATTATCTGGAAAATAAGCTTATTTTCGATAATGACCGGCGACGTCCGATACATTATCCCGCTTATTCCACGGCTACTTGCCAAAACAAAAACGTAGCTTCACACGGTGTGTCTTTTTACTATTTATTTGTTATCCGCGTATGTAGTATTGATCAGCAGAGAAATAGTCCGCCAAAGACGGTGACGTCGCTTAGCAACCGAGTAAACTGGGGTTGATAAGTTACCGGACTACTTGCGGAGTGCTGCAAAAGACGGAAGAAAATCCACTTTCCTTGACAGCGGTCAATATTTGCTTAGCAACGGTGAATTATCAAAAAATAAGCAAGCAATTATCAATTAATATGGTGTTGGCTTCATGTTTTTTGTTTTTTTATAAACATGGTAATATCTTATTTAATCGTCAAAATAGCAATTTATGCCATTGTATCACTGTTATTCAAATATGGCCACTATTGAGACAAAACCTGAGTAAAGTCCTGTGTTATTTCCCCTCTCTGACAACGCCTTGGTGAGCTTGCACTGTGCTCCGAGTGCAGCGTCACCAGGAAATGACACCAGCGGCGAGGTGTGTGTGGATGTGTGAAGCTCTGTCTGGGCAGTGCTTCTGTGTTGATGGCCGCGTCTGAGACAAGGTAAGCTTCAACGGTCACTTATAGGTTAACACCACGGTGTGTGTGTGTGTGTATGTGTGTGTGTGTGTGTGTGTGTGTATGTGTGTGTGTGTGTGTGTGTGTGTGTGTGTGTGTGTGTGTGTGTGTGTGTGTGTGTGTGTGTGTGTGTGTGTGTGTGTGTGTGTGTGTGTGTATGTGCCGATATGTGGAGCTCAATCTGGGCAGCACTTCATGGATGTTGATGCACATGTCCGAGAGAGGTTTAAGCTTCTCTGATGACACTTACAGTAAAACGCCAGGGTGTTTAAGCTCATTGCATATAACACCGCGATGGTACTAAATTAAAACAAGTATCACAATGTTTGTGTGGGTGTTGTAACTATGGGAATTAAGAGCCCCCTCCTTCCTAAATCACGCAGCCCAAAACAATTGTTTTTCTTTAAATGTCATCGATTCCGAATTCAAGCTGAAACAGGGGGTTAACTTACACTTTAAAATGCAATCGCGTAAGTTTACCATTGTTTAGGGATTTGAAGTTTCCAATGAACTTGACGTTTTCGTAGACAGGGGGCTCCTTCGGGTCAATGGCTCCTCGCAGCATGTGACAACAGAACTCTAGCTGGTTCTTAGCTGGGGAGAACACAAAGCCGAAAAACTACACTCATAAATACATACATAATAAGTGTTATCAGCAGTGCCTTTAAAACAGCCTACTTTAAAACTTCAAAAGCAATTAATACATTTACGAAGGATAAACAGGTTTTAAAAATAAGAATAGTCTGATTCGGACCAGGAAAAGAGCCAACAAGAGCAGTTATGTTAGTAATGTTGTGTTTCATTCATAACCCGAGGGAAGTTATTTTAAATCCTGGGTTTCAGGAATCCAACCCAAAGCCTTCGGCATTGAGGTTATACAGGATCTACAGCTTTCCTCCAATCCCTGGCGCCTCCACTCCACCATGCAAGCGCGTGACTAAAGGAGCCCCCTGGTGTAGTGTAGTGAGCTACTGACTCTTGAGGTAATCGGAGCCATGGCTCTCAGGGTCCGCGGCGTGCGTCGACAGAGCTTTGTAGACATCAGAGTGCTCTCCAAGCGGCAGGAAGTTTAACAGGTTCTGGTCCATCAGGTCCGCCTGCCGGACATCACGTGCATAACCACACACACACACACACACGCACACACATGCACACACACAAACACACACACTCAAATAGTAGCCCGGATGCGTGGTAAACAAACCACAAGGTCACAAGACTTGAACAAACATTGTTTGAGCGGCTATTTGAGACCGACCGGTAGGTGCTCCAGCAGTGAGGTCACGCTCTCTGAGACGTAGATGATGTTTCCATCAGTCATTATTGCAATGAAGAAGCCGTCCAGTGCCTGGTAAACAAAACAGGAGCCGTTTTTAAATCGATACAGCACAAAGGAGAAACACAAATAGCGACGATATTTAAACAACCTGTTTTAAAATTACAATTAGACTATTGTTTTGTTTTTTCCTTCATTTCATTAACTAATTACATTGTAATCCAATGATGAGATGGCTAGGAGTGAATTACAGCAACAAGGATGTGAACATAAACAGAGAATAAGCAGTCATTTCATGTCTGACCTCCAGCATGAGTTGGGTGAATTCCTCGTTGCTAAGAAACGCAGGCTTCCAGTCCTGTCTGATCTCACTGGACTCCGACTGGGCTGTGATCTCTGATGGAAAACAGCAGGTGCTGATTAGTTTAAGGTATTTCCACTGGGGCAGCATGATATGGGAGAATGTATTAACTTAATCACAATATATACCTTTTGCTCAATATCCAAATGTAAAATGTTGTATAGAGCTGTACTATATTATACAATATTGGCATGTATGTGGGACAATCACAACATTAAAATAATAACTCGAAGTACTTATACATAACCTGTGTATAACTAAATGAATGCATTCATTTTGTCTAAATATAATGTAAAAGAGAGACGATAAACACCAATAAGCAATTATAATTTATCTTCTGTAATTTAATACCTTGAATTACTGCCTTGAAAAATGCCCAATAGATATTCAGCAATATCTTTTATAATCCAATATGAGAGACTTTATGAACCAAAACAACCGAACAGGGTTTAATTATTTTGTAATTACAAAGCTCCTTAAAACACCATGTAGACCAAGTCGTTTAAACAAGAGCTTAAGAAAATAATACATGGGCCATGCTATTAAAACAGCCATGGTGCTTAAACTGTAAACCCTCCATAAAAAGGTCCATAAAACCGAATCAAAGCCACGACCATAGCTGCGTTGACCAGACGTCCACAAACAAGCGACCCATTGGCTCATCGAGCAGTAGACAGCGAGCTGATGAACCAGCTCAGAGACGGCATCTCAACTGGAAACAATAAATGACACGAGGGGGAGGGACGAAGGCAGGTACCTACCCTTGTGTTTACAAAGGAAGTCGATGCTTTTCTGCAGGATGGTGGACTTGTCCATCTTCCTGGTGTTGCCAGGCAGCATGGTGCCGAGTTCCTTGATGAGGACATTGAACTGATCTCTCCGCTTCTTCTCCGACTTGTTCCGGGACACACTGCAACGTGAAACACAACCACGTGATGAGGAGGACCCCAGGCTAGTTGCAGGGGACGTGGGTTGCTATGTCGACCAGGGTTCATGTAAAACGCACGGGCAGGAAGAATACTCAACAAGAACTGTGCTAGACAATTCATTGATTCATTCAGTTTGTATTGAATGAAGTAGGCAAAATGCCTGACTCATTTTTATCAATTTTCTTCAAATTATCATATAAAAATAACAAAACATGAAAACCTTCAATTATGAATATTATTGAATTAAGGATGAGAACTAGATGACTTTGCTGGGTTAGCATACCGCAAGCATGAAGCTAGGGAGGGAGCTTGTGTCTGCATGCTCGAACGAGAAAGGACATGACCCCCTTACCGTTTTGCTTTGTCCTTCTCATCTTCTTCCATCAACCCATCAAAGATGCTACAATCATCCCTAAAGGGGGAGACACAAACAGACAGGTGCTGAGTATCTACTTCCTTAACTGAGGCTCTTCCAGGAGCATAGGAACACATCTAAGTGTAATTACATTACCAGAAGATTGGTAAGCAGACATGCATCGTTAATAACAGCCAAAGGTGGCACATGGCTACAAAAGGCTATTCCTACATGCTAAAGGCTTGAGGATGAATTTGGGTCGAAACCATCGAAATAAAGAAATAAAAATGAAGCAGTGAAGGAATGGTGGTGCGCTGGCTGCAGGTGGCGGAGCATACCCGATGCTAGATGTCATGGTGGCAGTTATTCAGGGTTGACGCGGCAGTGATTGGCTCTTTAGTCGTGAGGTAGGCATTTGGAAGAGCACCTGGGGGGAAGCAGACACACTGTCAGACTTTTGATTATGTGGCCCCTGTTTGTAGTGGTAGCATTTTATTTTCTTTGAGTGTCTGGATCGGACACACATTTTGGTGGAGGACTACGATATGGGTCAATAAAACCAAATGTGTATAGAGATGTAAAATTGTAAAATAAAACATATTCTACAGAGGATAATGTAAAGTATCCTCTTAATGTATATTAAATTCTATAGCACGTAGAAGTCTGAAAAGTATAATAGGTTACATTCTGAACATATGAACTAACAATTGGACCATGTCAAATTGTACTTCCTTCCCAAAACGATATAAATAAATATAAAAAATATTCATAGTATAACCTACAAAAAATGTGAAGCGCAGTTGAACCGAATGGTGACAGTGTGATGCTCCAACACAAGTATCTCTTAGAGTCAGTAGTGCAGTCAGATGATTCTCACCCCCACTGCAGTCTGTGAGAAGGGCCAGTTACAGAGGTACTTTTCTTGATGGTGAAAGAACAGGGGTCAAAGCAGACTCTTTCATCCAGGATGACTCTAAAGTCATTGGGGGTGTGACATGGTGCCGGCCCCTGGGCAGGACATGACTGCCCGGCCAATCTGACTGAAGGAAAAGAGTAGGGGCCCACACAGGGTAAATGGGTCAGAAACTGTAGGATGCGTTACAATGAGAATTACAAGTTATAAAACAACATCAAAATGAGCGCTTTAGAACCACACAAATAATCGTAAACAGTTAAATGTAGAGTTGACTTAATGGAAAAGTAAAAAAATAAAAGGTTGTAAAGTCAATGACTCTACCCAGAAGGGACTTAATTGATAAAATGTATTCAAATCAATTGGTAAAGGCCAGTAGGTTGATTAGAAGCCAGAAATGATTCACTCAACATCATTTAATACTTGAAAACACCTTTGACCCACTTTTTTTCCATTGACCTACATATTGGTTATTTTGTAATGACATGATGTGTCAGCTCGGTAGGACTCCCTGGGTCAGTTGGCATCTTTTCAATTGTAGAGACGTCTCTTTAACTTACAAGTGTTTATCCTGACAACAGAGTGTCACACCTTTGAAACACAATATATGAACTCAGTGACACACACGTCAGAGCTCAGCGCGTTGTGTTCACTAGCATTACCTGACAACGTCTGGGATTGTGTAATAACATATATCATGATCAAATGCCATTTGGATAATCTAGGGCGTCATTTAGTTATTTATATCGTGTGCCCTGTCAATGAACCAGATTAACTCAAATAGGCTCTGATTGTTGTGAGATTATTGGTGGGTTTGTACTATCGCGTTGTAGAGCGACAGTATCCACGCACATCCAAAACACACACAGATGCGCACAGGAGGACAGTGTGGCCAGTTTGATCCACAGGTGTTCGTTATACAACCAAACAGCACGGACCGTGACGCTAGCTAGCGAGCTAACTAAGCCCGGACCGAAACGGTCCAGGTAACAGTTTACTCACATGTATAAATAAACGACTGGCTCCGTTCCCACTCCACGGGAGGCATACATATGATTTACGACGTAATGGTTAACCTATTACTGACAAAACGTGAGGATATGATTCACTATCCGCAAGCTGGCCGGGAGCCTCTCAAGCTGTCACGCAAGCCGCTGACATTGGCCGCAAATAATCTCTCAAATGTAACGCTGGCCAGCGGTCCCCTCGAGAAAACGTGACAAAACATCCTGCCACAGACGGATCATAGCGAACACCGCACGAACAATCCATGTTTCTCGCCGTCAAATGTCGAAAAGAAGCGATAGTCACAACATTTTTCGCGGCAGATGTACACACACCGCCGCACACACACATACACACAGGCAGGTATTCACACGCTCGGCCGCCCGTGCGCAGGGACTCTCTGAATGTGGGTCACTGGGCCCTGCTCTCCTCCAGCGTGCGGAAACAGTCCCGAAGCCTCCTCTGCAGTCCGATCGCTTCCGCACGCTAAAAAAACTATTTACTTGCCATAACCGCGCTGCCGTTTCAACATAAAAACACGTCGTTGACATTGGGTGTATTTTAAAGCTCTTACAAGCTCTTACCTTCCCGGATAATCGATTGCAGGCTCCGTGTTTTGCTTATTTAAACGTTGCATCGGGGGGCAGGACTTCGGGTTGGGAAGAAAAACAAGAGGCCTACTTCATATTACGATGTACAGTCATGCGCAATAGCGACAGTAGGGCGCACTATTTTGCAAGTACAGTAGTTGCTTTATCATCTTAATAAATCAAAATATCACTTTGGCATTTGCGGCTCCGCGCTGATTTCAATTGTCAATACGTTTTTCACATTCTGGCATTTTGACAAAACAACAACAACAACCATTTACAAAACGTAATACTCGTGTTACAAACCGTTGACTCGGTATACTTTAATATTTATATATATATATTATGGTAGAAATGTGTTGAAGCATTTATAATACACACATAATTCACGTAGAAATAAACGTTCATGATTCATTTGACCCTGCATATACAGAGGATCAAGCCGTACATTATATTGTTTCCTTCCTAGGAATCGAAAACGTTACGTTATAGATCGTCTAAACCGATGCTGCATTCATTTATACCCTCTGACGATTAAGATTCCCAAGCTTGCATTTGACTGTCAGTTTCAGATTGTCACGTTCAGCCAGTCCCAGGGTTGCCTATGCAAGAGGGTTTCCCTCTTTAATCATCGTCCAATCAAAGCGGCTACAGCCCGTGACGTTTTTGCCTTAACGTGTCGAGGTCCCCCTTGGATAATATTACCATAGAGAGGATCTGTAGTGTTAAACCTGCGCCATTTTCTCCTCACGACATAATCTGTTTTTTTCTTTTCCCCTTTTGTGATGAATGGACGTTTCTGTTCGGAAAGATTGTATGCGTGTTATTGCAGACTTTTGGCCATGGATGCTTTTTTCAATTATCCTGTCTGTATGTATTTATATGTTGCTTTTAAAAAGCCCAACTAGATCACTTTTCTTGTCTGGTCGATTTGAATGTCAAATAAACCCAACCTGTAAAGCACATTGTACTTATTAGACATTATAAATTATATTTATGTTGAAGGCCCATTGGAGGCCCATTATAGGCCCATTGGTCTTCATGGTCACTACATTAGATGTAATGCACACTGTTTACAATTTCAATGTTAAAAATCATCAAGAGTCAATTGCATTGAGGGGTTTTGAGTAAGTGTCAGTATGGTCACTGAGTTGATGACACCTAGTGTAAATCTCCACTGTCCTGGCGGAGAAACTCAGGAGAAAGCAGATCTGGGAACAAGCACAAAGACAACAGGGGACTTTCATATCAAACATATTACTTTTTTTTTGTGTGTGTGTGTGTGTGTGTGTGTGTGTGTGTGTGTGTGTGTGTGTGTGTGTGTGTGTGTGTGTGTGTGTGTGTGTGTGTGTGTGTGCGCGAGCATGTGTGTTTGAGTGTGCGTGTGGTTTTGCATGTGTGTACATGTGCGTGTGTGCATGCATGCCGGTGTGTGTGTGTGGGCCTGTATGTGTGTGTCGTGATGCCTGTACATGTGTGTGTGTGTGTGTGTGTGTGTGTGTGTGTGTGTGTGTGTGTGTGTGTGTGTGTGTGTGTGCGCGAGCATGTGTGCGCGAGCATGTGTGTGTGTGTGTGTGTGTGTGTGTGTGTGTGGGTGTGCGCGCGAGCATGTGTGTTTGAGTGTGCGTGTGGTTTTGCATGTGTGTACATGTGCGTGTGTGCATGCATGCCGGTGTGTGTGTGTGGGCCTGTATGTGTGTGTCGTGATGCCTGTACATGTGTGTGTGCATGAATGTCTGGGTGTCTGGGATTGTGTGTGTGTCTCTCTATATGTGCATATTAATGCGTGCCGGCGCAAGTGCTCCAGATGCCCCACTTTCTAACTCTCTCTGGTACGCCTGCAGCCCCACACTGTAGTGCTCCTGTCAGCCGGCCAACCAGTCGCCCAGACATGTCTATAAACACGGTGGGCAGTTGGCTCTCTGGGTAGTAATAAGGAACAATGAACGAATCCTGAGAAACCTCATCTCTGGCCGCTGGACTAACGGGAAGGACGGCTTACTATCCGATTGCATATTGAGCCACTGAGGAGGAAATAAAAAAAATAAGAGGGGCCGAAGCTAAGAATAGCATCTCTATAGAAGGCTAAATAGAGCTGCATTAGTTTTTCCAGACTTCTTATCAGGAACTCGTGCAACGTCTTGTTTAGGTTCAGGTCTTTCCCCTAGGATGCCAGTTTGAACCTAAATATGTCCATTTATCGTCAGAACTTGTACAACTACTATTGGGGGTGCATGCCTGTGAATGTACCACACCGAAATATCCGCGAGGAGATTTTGAAATGTGTGCCGTCGGCTGATCAGCCAAGAAGCAACTCACCCATCGTTAAAGAGCAGCAACAGCACCCTCCCTGACACACTCCTCGGCGCAGATGGCCCTCA
Source organism: Gadus morhua (assembly GCF_902167405.1). Lineage (NCBI taxonomy): Eukaryota > Metazoa > Chordata > Actinopteri > Gadiformes > Gadidae > Gadus > Gadus morhua. The sequence continues at coordinate 12,896,399 of NC_044050.1, forward strand.
ACTCACCGTATCCCTGGCCTACAGGACAGATCAAATCATCCAACAACTTCCAATTCCCCAGTGGTGCCCCCGCGTCCAATCCATCATCCGTCAATGTCTCTCCTCTAAAGAGACGTGTGACAACTAACTGTTTATTGATCTTTTTGAAAGATAAGTTATGATGTAATGTATCGTGTGCAGTGCGGACATTTTCTATGCAATCCATACTACCCATATCAATTATACATACATTAGCCATTAGGTATGGTGTAGTAATCTTTTCCTCAAGTTCAGGTTTGTGTGTGTGTGTGTGTGTGTGTGTGTGTGTGTGTGTGTGTGTGTGTGTGTTTGTGTGTGTGTGTGTGTGTGTGTGTGTGTGTGTGTGTGTGTGTGTGTGTGTGTGTGTGTGTGTGTGTGTGTGTGTGTGTGTGTGTGTGTGTGTGTGTGTGTATGTGTGTGTGTATGTGAGAGGGATAATGAAATAAATAATATAGAGAGTTACAGTATTACAAAATAATTATTCCAATAATATCCACAATTCTGAACACATACAATGTTCATACCTGGCCATGTTGGATACTTCTCCCTGCCATTTCCTCTCCTCTTCCTCCTCCGTGTGTGGACATCCAGCAGCAAATGAGCATCCTGGGTTCCATAGAAGGTTGGCTCATCATACCTTCTGACCCTGGCAGCATCACCGCCACCCACCTACGGTTCGACCCCCTCGGGTGTGTTCTCCTCATACACCTCCTCCGTAGCGAGCCCCTCGTCACCAACCACCCACGACACTAACCCAACGCCGCGCTTTCACGGTTACCTCCTGCGTCCCTATACACTGCTATTCTTCATCTTAGCAAAAGACAGGTGGAAAATCTGAAATGGAGGGTATGAGTATAAATAACATTTTTAACTTTGTAAAAGGGATGGTATGGGTGTTGGATACTTTAGTTTGAACAAACAAAATTCCCGCTTTGTTTCATTTAACTTTGTTGTTAGACAGAGTGATTCGTAACTTATTTTATTTGTGTAATTACACACAGCTGAAAACGAAAACAATAGAAATCGATTTAGCTTTGTTTATATCAAATCTATCTTAAACGAAACTCTGTAACAAAAGACTCAATAAATCAATGTTGATCGTGCCAAGAGCAGGCCTACCCTGAGTGGGCCATTGTCTGAATTTTGAATCACATTTGACAATTTCTGTAAAATAAGCTTGTGCTATTTTTCAGCAATGATCAAAGCCGTGATAATCCTCATAGGCTAGAGCAATTAAAACTAACACTTACTTAAATCATGGACAGTAGACAAATTGTAGTATCGAAAACATGTTATTTCCAAAAATTGCATCCCAGTTACAGTGGGTAGTGTTCTAGTGTTCTATTTGGAAACCATAAATGTATGGGACATTTATTCTCTATAAATCTATCTTCAAATTCAAAACACAAAACGTTTTTTGAAAAAACGTAATCAACCACTTTGTCCAATGTAAGGCCAGAGCCAAAACACTACACAGACAATTACGATATGGAGATCATGCATTATTCATGAGATTCAACACATTTATGATCTTCGTGCTCTGTCCCTTCCGGCCTCTCTCCATCTTTCCATCTCAGATGTAGAAAGCCTTTCCAGAAAACACCCTCAAAACCATTATCCACCGCAACAGTCAATGCACTTAGACGTGCTATAGCCAGACTCTGGTTTCACAAATGTGACAAATCTAATGGAGTGCTATATACGCGCGCACACACACACACACCCACACACACACACACACACACACACACACACACACACACACACACACACACACACACACACACACACACACACACACACACACACACACACACACACAAACACACACACACACACACACACTTGTGCACACCAAGATGATCAAAACAAACATCTCGCATTCATTCAATCCAGGTGAATTCTTTTACAGTTTCCACCCAAACAAATAAAGAAAACCACCAAAAGGGACACTGTAACCGCATACAACTGTGTCCGAATAATACCACATTTTAAAGGCATTTGTATGTATTTGTGGTGCGCTGTAACCATAGGAAAGGTAATAATTAAACATGGCTACATATATATTAATAAATAAATATATGTATATATTTCTGTCTCCAGAAAGAGCCTCACCCCACTGGCACCTCTGTTCAGAGATTGAATTACTGTTGGATAATGGAAACAGGGAGAGTGCTATGGGACATCCTCTCTCCCCACAACAAACATTTAATCATAGGGAAGCATTGGGCACCCGGCCACATGCGCTTGCGATCCTCTGTCTGTGTGTGTGCATGTTTACGAGCGTGTGTGCGTGTGTGTGTGTGTGTGTGTGTGTATGTGTGTGTGTGTGTGTGTGTGTGTGTGTGTGTGTGTGTGTGTGTGTGTGTGTGTGTGTGTGTGTGTGTGTGTATGTGCATAGGTGTGTGTGTGTGTGTGTGTGTGTGCGTGCGTGTGTGTGCGTGCGTGTGTGTGTGTGTGTGTGTGTGTGTGTGTGTGTGTGTGTGTGTGTGTGTGTTTGTTACAGGGAAAAACTTGAACACTTTTTTGATCGGAAAGCGGACAAAAAAAATATGCAATGGATATAGAATGTGAAGTAAAGTTTATGTTGCAAGATTTTATTGTGAAAACATTGCAAGACATAAAAATGATACTGTCTACTTATTTTATCCAACTTCCACACCCATCTTCTTAATCAGAAACGAAATGATCTCCCTATCGTAATCATCATCATCAACATCATCCTCATCACTCATCATCATTACCATCAATGTTTCCCATCCTGTACACGTGACATTTCATACTTTCTCTCTCCCTCTCTTTCTTTCCATCACATCACATTACATCCCCCCCTTCCCCCAACACCAACACCACCCTCTGTTCTTCTCCCTTCTCACCCTTGCCACATCTATTGGTACCTCTATCTCTCACTACCACTCTCTCTCTCTCCCTCTCTCTCTATATTTCTCTCCCTCTGTCTAACTCTCTCTGCCCCCTTCCCTTTATTCTATTTGTGGGGAGGTCTTCATTGTGTCATTACCAGTGTGACCGTTCAGATGTGTCTTGTGTCCAATCCTTTGCAACCAGTGCAATCTTTTTTTCCATCACTTTGACGCGTTCGATTTTTACAACCCTATCTCCCCTTCTCTCCCAAGATGTCGTCCCTTTTGAAGGAGGAATTGGAAAGAGTTTTATTTCGACCTGAGGGACAGAGACTGGTGGAGTTTATAGAGATCGAAGAGCCAGCGCCGGGAAGGCATTTCTTCTGTGTCGGAGGTAGGCTTACCCATGATCAGGTTACATTTCTGCAGGTCATTTGTATAGTTTTAATATTATTACATGTCAGTGGTAATATGAAGACTTTCATTTCCCAGATTGATGTTGTCTTACACAGATGTACTTCAATATTTGTGGGTGTTTGGTTTCTCTGATATTTATTGAATTATTACAAAATATGATCAGTGCTGTTCTGGGTGAACTGTAGACAAATACTGCAGGATAGGTTGCTGTGTTATTCAAGCTTTTTGCGTGAAAAAAAACGGCTTTACTATTTCTCCTCTTTTGCTGTGACAGTTTCAAAGAAACTAGGCGTACAACTATGTATAGTGGGTTGTAACAAGACCAAAGTCGCAAAACCAGCCAAAACTGAAACCAAGAGTTCCCAAACTAAGCGGTCGTCCTTCCAGGACAGCTACAAGAAGAACGAGATCTGGGCCCTCCAAGACCTCAGTCTCATTGACGGACGGGACCCCGATGTTGTAAGTCGCTGAAAGATGATGTCACCTATGGTTTCACTGATTTCACCCATTACAAACCAAAAGTCACAGAATGTGTTTACCAGTGAAGAAACCCGAAGTGTGCCACCATGTTAACATACTGTACGAGGTCAATAATATTTCAACCAGATCTCATGTGAGGAGAGAACATTCATATTTTGAATTCTATTTTCTTGGGAATTATTAAAAATTTGGTAAGAAACTGAACACAAAATCATAAAAACAATTAATATTACACAATTATATCATGCATACAGTATGTGATGCTTTCATACAAGGCAAGTCCCAAATTTTAGTGCAACACGTTCTCAAAGAATAACCAGATAGTCCCGGATATCTGTAAGAATTTAGAAAATAAATGAGGGTTTCAGTTTCAATTTTGTATTATTTCCTTGATGCGTTAAATAACAAAAGGCCCCTATTCTCTGATCTCTCTTCAGGATGATCCATGCTTCATACTGCACTTTGACAAGGTCCGCTCTGTGACTGCTATCAACTGCTCTGCCAAGTACGCTCTAGTCCGGGCTCTGGTGAAACTCAGTGACAAACACAGTAAAGTTGCTCTGAACGTAGAGAACATGGATTGGGCTTACGTCAGGCCCACTTCCTTCTACTCCAACAGGGGAGATTGTGCCGTTCTCTCACAGATTTGCTTCTACGCATTCAATTTGGTCTGTCTCTCAATGTGTCCTGTCCCCCTGGACTAAGGGACTCCTGGACTCCTCCCCTGGAGTGTAGTCTATTTATGTACAATTATTTAATTTTTCTCAGCTTCACTGTGAAACTACTAGTGTGTACTAGAGTGTGATGTAATTGCTTTATGTGAAGTTTATGTTGACATTGAGCACAACAAGAGTTAGCCATTGTGTAGATGTCACTTTGAAATATGGATTGATGCGCAAGCATGCTTGGCCTCTGCAAAGAGCTGAAGGCCAATTATGCACCAATCAATACGACTGCTATTAATTTGTCTTATGGAGACATAACTGTCCATTCTATTTGCAGTCATCTCTATTGATATTAAATGTGTCAAATAACGTGACCACTGCCAATGTATGACAGAAGTATAACCTACTTGTATTTTAAATCAACTGTGAATGTAAAATATCTCTGTGTATATGTACTTTTGATGTAAAACGATGTTAAAACGATGATAAATTCATAAAATTAATAACAATTTCCGTTTGTATTGTTATACAAATACACAAATCATCGATATGTTTTTAGTGGAAAGGGTTAATGGTTTATTGGATACTTTTTGAGCAATGTACAAGAAAACCGACATTAGACCTGCCCTTTATTAACCAGTAGGTGGCATTCAAGCGCATAAATGCATCCCATGCGTAATTAGTTCTATTTAGAGATGCCTGTACGAAAACATCCCAATATATTTATTCTAGTTTAACAAATATATTTTTAGGGGGAGAAAGAAGTCAGTTTATAATCATTTTAAAGTAAAAACAAGTGTAATAATACCTATGTTTAGCACATGATTTTATTTAAATGTTCTAACCATTCCGGCGAAAGCGGAAGTGGAAGAGGCATCATCCATGCCGCCAAAATTCAAGTTTTAGCAGTAGTAGAGCATTTTTGTAAACAACGAGCCACAGGCTAGTGGGGTGTATTCAAGATTGTACTTATTTTGTGGCTACCTTTGAATTTTGAAGCAGCCAGTTTTAAAATGCATATTAAGTCGATTATTATTGATGGATTCAAATCCTACGCACAAAGGACAGAAATCAACGGATTTGATCCTCTGTTCAACGCAATCACAGGACTGAACGGCAGCGGCAAGTCCAATATTTTGGATTCAATATGCTTTCTTTTGGGCATTTCAAATCTCACTCAGGTTAGTCTATACCTTAAACCAGATACTGCAAAGATGTTGCATGACTTTGTATTTAATAATCTAATTATATATCCTTGTGTCTTTCTAATTACCCGTATCTTAACAGTAGTTGACCACGCTTTCGACATCAGTCTTCCATACATTTCTCCTTGTTTTTACTTTTAAGGTGCGAGCATCAAACCTCCAGGACTTGGTCTACAAAAATGGACAGGCTGGCATAACCAAGGCCATGGTGTCCATTACATTTGACAACTCCAACAAAAGCCAGAGTCCTCTTGGATTTGAAACCCACGACGAGATCACGGTCTCTAGACAGGTGGATATCTTAATCTTGATCTTGGTCTTGGTCTTAAATTAATGCGTGAACCAGATACCAACGTGCTCTATTTCCAACCTAAACCTCATGTATGTTTGAAGTAAGTGAACGCTGAAGTGGATACACTATTCATTTTCTTCCCCAAGGTGGTGATCGGAGGTAGGAACAAGTATCTCATTAATGGGGTCAACGCTAACAACACAAGGGTGCAGGATCTGTTCTGCTCCATTGGTCTCAACGTCAACAACCCACATTTCCTCATCATGCAGGTCAGAATATTTTGGTATTGTGTGGTTAGAGATTGGTATGGGCCTGAAATGCTTCCCATGGATTTACTGTCCATGTGTTTTAATGACACATAAGCTTGTCTCGTTTAACAATTGCTGGTCCATTCCATGGCCCAATAATAAGCTGACATGATGATTTTGGCTGTAAGCAGCAGTAAAAAATGAATTGCTACTGAAATTAGTACTACAAAAGTACTGGGTATACAGTCAGTGGCTTACTTAAATATGCATTCATAGAAATTTCACAACGAATTCCCTCTGGATTAATGAGGTACATACAGAAAACTGTCAAATATGTTTGTGCATGAAATAATCACAATATGTTAGTTATGTCTGAATTTATTTTTAAAAGCAATGTCAAAGGAAAATGCTTGTTATATAACTGTATATCAAAATAATGTTTCCTGTATTGAGTATTTAAAATGCACTTCATTGATTATCACGCCCTTTTGAATATTCTTCCAGGGGAGGATCACTAAAGTGTTGAACATGAAGCCACCTGAGGTAAATCCATGAATCAAAACATGATTACTAATGACCTTAAGTGCATCCCATGGTGTATCATTGTGCTAGGGGAGATGCGCTTTGAAAGCCATTACACCCAGCTTGTTCATGTTGCTCTCCTCCTCAGCCTCTCTCTTGGGTCAAAGCCCTTTTTAATGTAGCTCTCCTCACCCACTCTTGGTCTGCAGATCCTGGCCATGATCGAGGAGGCTGCCGGCACCAGGATGTACGAGTGTAAGAAGATCAGCGCCCAGAAGACCATCGAGAAGAAGGAGGCCAAGCTGAAGGAGATCCAGACTGTACGTCAGACGCTTTAGAATCCAAATGACTCTATTGAGGTCCTTGAGGAGTCTGAAATACAGTGTGCCTTCAATGACCTTTTTAGCTTTCAAAAATGCATTGATGTTTATTCAAATCAAACCCTTTGGGGCGATTCCTAAAAGTAGTGATTATGTGCATCCCCTCCTGTGTTTCACTGCTTGTTTTGTAGAAAAGGCAGAAATTCCCTCACCCTTTCTGACATTTTGATCTGATATTCTTCCTTTTTAGATTCTGGAAGAAGAAATCACACCAACCATGGAGAAGCTCAAAGAGGTAAGATAAATTAGTATTGTTGGTCAGTGCCAGTGGTGGACATCGGTCTTATCGAAATCATCATCAATGCTTTTCTGTTTCTGCCACTACTGTAAGATCTTTGATCCTCACATGTATTTTTTCTTATATTGGTCTAGTGTAGTTTTCCTTGTATCCATCTAGGGCTGGGATAAACGATTATTTTTTAAACGATTCATCTAGCGATTATTTTTTCGATGCATCGATTAATCTAACGATTCATTTTTTCAGTCCGATTCGATTTCGATTATCGATTATCTCCCCATTAATTGACTAATAGCAATTTATACATGTTGATTTACATAAAATATGAATTCCTTAACATTTCAATACATGTTTATTGCCTTTAAATTCCAAAATAAAAGTTCAAAGTAATGCAATTCTACGGTGCTCGGTCATCTGCAGCTGCTACCAGGTGGCGCCTCTTCAGGTGCTGGTGAATTGCCGTGGTGCTAGAATGGAAAGTCATCTCCATTTTGCAAAGACGACATATCACGGAATCGTTTCCTTTTACATTGAATAATTCCCAAAAAATATATATATATATTTTTTTTTTTTATCGACGCGCATTTTTCGCGTCGACGTAATTTATGCGTCGTCCCAGCCCTAATCCTAACCGGTGCCCACGTCCCCCCTCCCGTCCCCAGGAGCGCTCGTCCTACCTGGAGTACCAGAAGCTGATGCGGGAGATCCAGCACCTCACGCGCCTCTACGTGGCCTGGCTGTTTGTGTGTGCCGAGGAGACCAAGGTGAGGTCGGCGGAGGGCCTGCAGGCCATGCAGGACCACATCAGCCAGCTGCAGGGCACCATGGCGGAGAACGGGCGCACGGTCAAGGAGCTGTCCACCCAGATCCAGGAGCTGCAGAAGACCAGGGACAAGGTGGGCGTTTGGATGGGGAGCAGGGCGTTGCTCAACGAGAAACGTTGGTTCAGATTGAGATTGACCGGGCTCGCTCAGTGGACTCTCCTCATTTGAATGTGTTTTACTGTTATCTCCGTGTAAGGTACGTTTTTGATTTATTTGAAAAGAATGCTAAATGGAAGCAGAATTAGATTTTGCCAAGAGTATTTGGGTAAGGGTTTATGGTTTGTGAAGACATTTTCATTTTATGCATACAGCCCGTATTCCCAGGTAGTCTCAAAGGGATTCACAGGCTACAATTAATGCCAAACCCTCACTTATAGCCCGCCAATAGCAAGGGGAAGCTCCCTTAATTAGGAAGGAACAAGCCTTAAGAAAGAACACAGGGTGGGGTGGTAAGGCCTAAAAAAAAAAAAAAGTTTGGTTCCTGTTGGTTGTCAGTTGAGGTCATGGGTAGGTAGGGAATTTATTTTATTTTTTTATTTTATTTTTTCGAGCGGCAGCAAATGATAGGTAGGTTGTGAAAATTCGCTCATCCTTGTACAGAATGAAGAGGTGCTGTACCAAGACGTGATTATAGTTTGCATAAAAAAAAAAAAAAACTTTTTTTTATTTTTTTTTTAAAGCTCATAAAATAATTTGGGTCGCACATAAATTGACAGGGTCGGTCGGAAACCGGAACCAAACCAAAAAAAAATGTAGGTCTAAGGAGTGCATCAGCTGCCATTATGGACAGACATGGGCATTCTAAATCTACATGTGTGTCTGAGTCAGTGTTTCCCCTAGGTTGTTGCAGCAGCGGAGGTGAAGTGTCTTTTTTCGGCTGGCAATTTTTTTTCTATGTGTCTAGTGGCGCCAGAAGGGCTCTTGAGGCCTAAGTACATACAGTAGATTTGTCCACAGTAATGAGCAGGGGATATATTGAAAATAATACAAGTATAATCTTTTACAATTATTGAAAAATTATTATTTTAGGTTACTTAAAGGTTGGGTATGGGATTTGCGAAATGCCAGCAGATTTTGAAAATACACAACTCAAATGGTCCTACCCCCTCTCCTTCAACGCTGACTCTGACTCCACCCATTCCAATTACATGGACGCGCAATCATGCACGAGCGAACACAGATGCGCGAGAGTGAGTCATTTGCTAGTTAGCTAGCTCCAGTAGCTACCGCAGGATAACAACAAACAGAAGCTTGCTCTGGGTCACGAGGTTTGAGTACGTGCACGAAGGGGTCGCGCGCGGGGGAGGGGGAGTGCAGTACGACCGTTTGATTGACGTACTTACTGTCCAATGCAACTCGGTGGCTCTGGAAATCATTGGCTGGAGTTTTTCGAGCCCTGCCCGTTCCACAGATGATTGACTTGTTTAATTTTCATGTCAGTACTTCTAACTCAGTGGCTGTAAGTGGGTTATGATAAGGATTTCAAGTAATTTTGCAAAAATGGCCAAAAAAGCGAATTCCATAACCAACCTTTAATGAATAATTATTTACAAAAAATAAATTATATCAACAACCACCCTATACAGTCAAATCACATTACAAAAATACCACAACAATCGAAAAGGTTTGTGCCTCCAACCCATGCATCTTCCCACTCCCTCCCCTCTTCGCATCACAAAGGTTGTAGTAGGACTTAACTTTCTTTTTTTAAGGAGATATGTTGAAGCTCTCCTCCTCTTGTTAAAAAAAAATAAAAAATCAGCAGCGGCGGTCACATTTCGGCAGCTGCTAGGTGCATATAGGGGAAACACAGAGCTGTAGACACTCCGACACAGCGACTCACCGTGCTGTCTCCCCGGCCTCTCCTCAGGAGGTGGGCAACGTGCTGAAGGAGCTGGAGGACGCCGTGTCCGAGGTGCAGCGCGTCGACGCCAAGGCCCAGAGCGCCCTGGACCTCAAGAAGCAGAACCTCAAGGATGAGACCAAGAAGAGGGGCGAGCTGGTCAAGAGCATGGAGGAGGTACACGGGACTCGGCTGCTTTGGATTGCTTCTCTCTCAGGATGGATGTATAGGGTCCAGGATACCCTCTCCTCCCAGCTGCCGTGCTGGAGTGGGACTGAAAGTGTTTTGGTAGATGACTGTCTCCTCTCCACTGTGACTGGGCTCCACAATCCCTACTTGCAACTAATATGCAGACAACAAGCTTTAAACAGTATATGTGTTGGCACTGGTTTTACGAAGGGTGCGACTCACCGCAATGTCATACAAAGAGTCCTACAAAGATGTGCTCTTGCATAACGGGGCACACTGCAAGTCTTGATATCAATGCAAGCCACTTATTTGCAGTGTTATAAAAAAAAAAACATTAAGCCCAACTGTGAAACAAGGCAAACGTTGTCCTCTCTTCCCCAACAAAAAAAGAGGAAAATAATATAAAATCATCATTTTGTATTTATATTACAATATATTTACAATGGTGTTTATTTCATTAACGGTAATGCAGTTTTATTTTCCAGGTTTATTGTTTTTGTTTGCCCTTTTTTTGGGGGGGGGATATTGTATTGTATTTTTGAAGTCTACATAGCTGAGCCCTCTCTCCTCGTGAACTCCCCAGGACAACAAGATGGTGGTGGTGAAGGAGAAGGAGGTGGCCAAGCTGCAGGAGAAGCTGCAGGCGCTGCAGGCGGAGGGCCAGGAGGGCAGCGCCGCCCTGGTGGCGGCGGAGCAGCACTTCAGGGCCGTGTCGGCCGGCCTCTCCTCCAACGAGGACGGGGAGGAAGCCACACTGGCCGGCCAGATGATGACCTGCAAGAACGACATGAGCAAGGCAGACACGGAGGCCAAGCAGGTGGGGGGGACCGCAGGCCCTGGATGGGTGGATGGATGGGCAGGGGCGATGGATGGATGGATGGATGGATGGCCTGGATGAACGGATGGATGTGCGGGGGGGCGAGTGGATGCATGGATGGTTGGATGGCCTTTGAAATGGCAATCTGTTAGTATTATTACTGTTAAATTAGGTTACATCGTTTTATCTGTGAAGTACTTTATTGATCTTATTAGTAAAAGTACTTAGTTATATCTATTGCTTTTTTTAACCGCCTCTCTCCTGGTTTCCCTCCCGTCCGGCCTCCACTCTCCAGGCCCAGATGACCCTGAAGCACGCCCAGGCGGAGCTGAAGACCAAGCAGGCGGAGGTGAAGAAGATGGATGGCGGATACAAGAAGGACCAGGACAGCTTAAAGGACCTGCAGGCCAGCCAGGGGAAGCTGCAGGCGGAGCTCTCCAAGCTGAACTATGAAGGTATGCGAGAGTGTGTGAGCGTGTGTGTGGGCATCCTTACGCCCCTACGACCACGGTGGATGGACTCGGTTGGATTAATTACCATCCATTACTTGGAAGTCACCGGGGTAGAACGCGTACCATAGAGGCCAAGTCCTGAACGCAGCGAACCGGGTTCGAATCCTGCCCGCGGTCATCTGCTGCATGTCCTCCCCTCTCTCCCATACCTTCCTCTATCTCACCCTATAATAAAATAAATCTTAAAAAAGAAATAATGAAACACTTATGAATCATGGCACACAGCTGAAATGTCTCTGATGATGGACTACACAAGGTCAGATCAACATTGTGTGTGTGTGTGTGTGTGTTTCAGATGGCAAGGAGGAGGGTCTTCTGGACAGCAGACGCCAGCTCTCCAGGGAGGTGAGCGGGCTGAAGGAGACCTACGAGAGACTCATCTCCCGCTTCCCAAACCTGCGCTTCGACTACAAGTAAGACCCTGTCCCCAAAATGTGGGCGATTGAGCCCCTCCCAGTCGGAAGGCGTTCTGTCTGTTGTTAACTGGCTGGTCAGCTGAGGGACGTGAACTAGCATAGCTCGAGTGGCTGACGATGGAATAATTCTGGTAAACATGGAGCGGTATGGCCTGACCAGCACTTTTTAATTGGTCTTACAGATCAGTTATAGGATGTCAATATTATTGAATTGTTTAACATTGAATTCTCAAACGATCAGCAGGAAAATAAAAATGCCTGATGCTTTGGCTCGTATGCTGTTCACTGTGGGTCGTGTTGCTAAACTGGGCTGTGGTGTGTGTGTGGTCCCCTAGGGACCCGGAGCGGGGGTGGGACCGCAGCAAGGTAAGGGGGCTGCTGGCCAACCTGATCACCGTGAAGGAGGTGGCCTACGCTACCGGCCTGGAGGTGGTCGCCGGAGGCAGGCTGTACAACATCGTGGTCGACACAGAGGTGGGTTTGTGTGTCATATCGGTGATTTGTCTTACGCTCCCCCCACCGTAACAGTACTTGAGAGGAGCCTGAAATAAGGGCGCATTTATGTACTGCTACAATGTCTTGTGCAACTGAAAAGCTCTTGGCCACACGCATTTCCTCCCAGAATGCAAGGCTCTTAATGAGTGCGGGTCTGACTGTTGTCTGTCGGACCACCAGGTGACGGGTAAGAAGCTTCTGGAGAAGGGCGAGCTGAAGCGTCGCTACACCATCATCCCACTGAACAAGATCTCAGCCAAGACGCTCAACCAGAGCGTGGTCAACGCCGCCAAGAGCCTGGTGAGAGGAGCCGGCACCACTGCGCCCAGATAGTGGAGCGCCACAGTGCTCTTATTCAGCCAATGGGCGGGCTTTTAATCGGCCAATGGGCGCGCTTTTAATCGGCCAATGGGCGGGCTTTTAATCGGCCAATGGGTGGGCTTCTAATCGGGCAATGGGCGGGCTGATTAAAATCAGCCAATGAGTGCGCTTTAAATCAGCCAATGGGTGGGCTTTTTTTGTGAATGCTTATTCATTGTTGTCAGTATTTCCTTGTGGGAAGCGGGTTGACACTTGTTATTATCTCTTTTCCATGCATTATGTTCTCATTGTTTATTGGTTAATTTCCCGTGCATCATCTTCTTCTCATTGTTTATTGGTTCATTTCCCGTGCATGATTTCCTCCCGTTCATTGGTCCGTGGGGTGTCAGGTGGGAGAGGCCAACGTGCACACCGCCCTGTCCCTGGTGGGCTACGAGGAGGACCTACGCAGGGCCATGGAGTACGTGTTCGGCTCCACGCTGGTGTGCGACACCCTGGACAACGCCAAGAAGGTGGCCTTCGACCAGCGGGTCAAGACCAAGACCGTGACCCTGGGGGGGGACATCTTCGACCCCCAGGGGACCCTGAGCGGGGGTGAGAGAGGGAGGGTGAGGGGAGGGCGGGGGGGCGGTGTTTGGGAGCAGTTAAGACTCATGCAACTGATTTTGTTTTTATAGTCGATTCATTCAGCCATTTAATTTTTCCACCCACCCATTGGTCTTTAAAATGTCATTCGATAAAAGCAAATTCCCATCACCGTTACTGGAGGCCAAAGGGAATTATGTTGTTCGCTTTTTTATCTGACAGGCTGCCGAGTTTAAGTAAAGGACTCCTTTTGATTGATCGATTAACTAAATCTTTCTAATGCACTAAGCAGTAAAAGTTTGTTGTTCGTACCTCATAAATAATGACCATGATTATGAAGTAACTAGATTCAATATATTTTCTATCCATCTATTGTTTGACTCATCGTTGCAGCCCTTTTGTCACTCGCCAGATTCTGGTGTTTTTACCCTTCAGTTGGCTGAAGAGAGCGAGAGAGAGCTAATGATCCCTAGTACAGCGCTGTTGTAGCGATGGTTCTCCTAGCTGAGGGCCCCAGCCTGATGGTTCCTCTTCTCCCCCCTCCCTCCAGGGGCCCGCTCCCAGTCCGCCTCGGTGCTGTCCAGCCTGCAGGAGGTGCGGGAGCTGGGGGATCAGCTGGGCCAGAAGGAGGCGCAGCTTCATGACGTGGAGCGCCAGCTAGCCACCCTCAAGGCCACCGCTGAGAAGTACGCACGCGTTGGTTTCATTCATTCATTCATGGGTTGTTGCTTCAAACACAATCTCTCTGGGTTTCCGAGTGGGGACAATAGTACCGACCCCCCCCCCCCATTGGGTGGATGTGTTGGAGGGATACCTTTCCTGTCCAAAGAACAGGAAAAGCTAAAACTGTAGTGCCATAACTTGCCACCGGGGGGGGGGGGGAGGATACTTCACCATCCAAATCTGTATTCTTGCACAGCCCCTAAACGAGTAACAAACAACTTATAATAACGACAAACAACGAGGAAGACGGCAATGAAGTTGCCTTCCTGTTCCAACTTTAGTGCTTTCCTATTCCTTTTCGGGATACGTTCATACTTTTTTCAGTACATGTTTTTATCTGTTCATACTAGAGCCCGACCGATATATCGGCAGGCCGATATTATCGGCCGATATTAGGCATTTTTCAAACTATTCGGTATCGGCATTTATAATGGCCGATAACTGAATATTCAAAAAAAAAAAAAAAAAAGTTGGTCCACCAGAGGGCACTCCAACGCCCAAACCCGCTGATTCAGCCAGAGTTAGGCAGAGTGAATGACGGAGATCGACGTGTTGTTCACATGTGCAAGTGTGTTCATGGTAAGTTGGCAACTGTCACGAGACATACATTGCTTGAATGACAATTAAAAGAACATCCCCATCAATTCTCTAAAGTCGATAAGCATGACTTAATTCATGACTACCATGTCCAGTTTTGCTGTTGTTACGTGTTAGCTGAGAATGAAAAGGATTTAAAGGATAACTACAAATAACCAATGTTAGGGAAATGTGTTTGTTTTGTTGCGCGTTTCTGGATTTTTTTTAAATATATATATATATATATATCGGCCGATATATCGGCATATCGGATTTTTAAATCACAAAATATTCGTATCGGTATCGGCCTTAAAAATTCTATATCGGTCGGGCTCTAGTTCATACTACAGTAGTCGTTGATCTCGTTCAGCTGTTGTGAAAAAAAAATTCAATCCATTTTTCAATCCATTTCATGCGAGTACATCGTGGGAGCACAGGAACCAGAGTCAAATCCCTCGTGTGTTTACACATCTTTGACACATAAGGCTGATTTTGATGTGCAATATTAAAAACTGGGGTGAGGGTTAGACTTGACATGTTTTCAGGCCGTGGGGGCAGCCGTTCAGACGGGGGTTAACAGCCCTCCCTCCGCCCTGCAGGTTCCGTCAGCTGAAGCAGCAGGTGGAGCTGAAGCAGGAGGAGGGGCAGATCCTGCAGGCCAAGCTGCAGCAGAGCTCCTTCCACCAGCAGCAGGAGGAGCTCGAAAGGCTGCGCAAGGCCATCGGTGAGTACCCGCAGACCTGAGTACCAGAGTACAAGCACACAAAAGAGTCATCCGTGGTCATTACTGCCCCTATGATCTGACTCGACATTCAGGAGAATGGGAAAAAGTATTGTTTGTTTTTGTAGGTAAGACGATCTGAATTGACAGCAGCACAACACAGACGCAGTAATCTGTAAATGATGAACGTGTGTGTGTGTGTGTGTGTGTGTGTGTGTGTGCGCAGAGGAGAGCGAGGAGACCCTGCGCAGCACCAAGGAGGTGCAGCAGCGGGCGGGGGAGAAGTACAAGGTCCTGGAGAACAAGATGAAGAACGCCGAGGCAGAGCGGGAGCAGGAGCTCAGAGCGGCGCAGCAGAAGCTCACCGCCGCCAAGACCAAGGCCGACGCCTTCAACAAGAAGCTCAAGGAGAAGCAGCAGGTGCACTACTCGCACACGCGTACTTATACACACACACACACACGCATACTTATACATACTGAAATATACTGATGCACTCATACACTGATCAGTGCCTAAAATGAGATGGTACTTTATTAATCCCAGCTGGGAAAGGTTGTATTATTATTTATATATTATATTATTTATATTAGTATTATTATTTTTTGTTAAGAATACCCAACCTATTTGTACCAAGCTTAAAGTGTGTGTGTGTGTGTGTGTGTGTGTGTGTGTGTGTGTGTGTGTGTGTGTGTGTGTGTGTGTGTGTGTGTGTGTGTGTGTGTGTGTGTGTGTGTGTGTGTGTGTGTGTGTGTGTGTGTGTGTGTGTGTGTAGGAGTTCGAGGCGGTGAGCCTGGAGATGGAGGAGCTCCGCAGGGAGCAGGCGGGCTACCAGCAGCAGATCCAGGGCGTGGACGAGGCCACAAAGGCCATCCAGGAGCTCATCGACAGCATGGCCTCCACCGTGGCCCAGAACAAGGTAGCTCAGCGGTACGCTGTAGGGGGGGGGGGGGGGTGGACCCCAGCAGGTGATAGACGCCGTGGAGTAGACACGGTGGGGTGGTCCCGGTGGGGGCCACGCGGCTGGACGGCGGGGTGGGGTGGGGCGGACCCGGTGGGGCGGCTGTTGCGGCTGGGCCCCGTCCTGACTCCGGCCCCCTCTGCGTCTCTCTGTGCAGGAGGCGGTACGGAGCGCTCAGGAGAAGCTCAGCAGACAGAAGGAGATCATCATGGCCCAGGACCAGGATATCAAGGTAACTGCATCCTTGAAACCCTTCTGTGTTCATATCTCAGCCTATCTATGGGGGGAAAGTAGCGGCCTTAAGTCTCTGATCAAAACTATTTTGTGTGAATGTGAGTTAGTAAGAAGAGGCCTGTTCTCCTTACTCGTGGGATTCTTGGCTTATTGGTGCTTTTTGAATGTCAATCATCCAGGAGAAGACCGTGGCGGCCAATAAGATTCGGGAGCAGACCAACGAGACCCAGCTGAAGATCAAGGAGCTGGAGCACAACATCAACAAGCACAAGAAGGAGAGCCAGGACGCTGCCGCTAAGGTACCCAAATCACTGTAGCCCCGCTCTGTCGGTGTTGTATCCTCTTTGAAATGCACTATGATAGACTGCAGCACATTTGACTTTCTTTAAAAATAACTTCTCTTAGCATTTATCATACTTTTTTTTTTTTTTTACAAATGATTTTACATAAAAAAAATGATCTCTGAAACTGAAGGCTGGTTGTGAACCAATTCTTCAATGCGAGTCATGCAAGGTTATATCCTTTATTTTCTCACATCGTCTGATTGTGTCTCGCTCCCCTCCCTCCCCCTCCCATCAGGTGTCCCGCATGCTGGAGGAGCACGACTGGATCGCCCTGGAGCGTAGGCAGTTCGGCCAGCCCAACACGGCCTACGACTTCCAGACCAACAGCCCGAAGGAGGCCGGCCAGAGGCTCAAGAAGCTGGAGGAGACCACCGCCCGGCTGGAGAGGAACGTGAACAAGAGGGCCATGAACATGCTGAACGAGGCCGAGGAGCGGGTGAGAGACCCAGGCAGTGGAGCGTAGGGCTTTGACTCCGAACTTCGTTGTTTGAATATAATTTGAATATCAAAAAATAAATCAAAATTCGAACGAATATTAGGCAGCCCTTAATATTCCAACCTGTTATGGGCAGGCCAAGAAGGAAAGACGTCGGACAACCCGACGCAGTCTATTCATAATATTGTAATGACCACGGAAGAGGCAGTGAATGAAGTATTGATTAGACAGCGATTTATTAGAAACCTAATAAACCGTAACGCAAGACCGGTAACCATAGCAACGCGGTAAACAAATCTCTCGCGAAGCCCAATCCAGGTCTTACTGAAGGCATTTAAGGGTCAAAATATTATTAATAAATATTCGAATATATTTGCATATTAATAAACAAACGAACTTCGAATATGATTTTTGGGCAAAAGTCAAAGCCCTAGTGGAAAGGGAGGGAGGGAGAGAAATGTTGGAGTCATGACTTCAGTGGATTTTAACAGTCTGACGGCAAGAGAGCGAGTGCAGTTTTATTAAAGGTCCAATTGCATAATACTTTATGGATGCTTTAATATAGATATTAGTGGGCCCCAAACACAGTATTTGAAGACGTTCCCGAAATTCAGCCGTGGTGCAGAATTACAGCCACTACGAGCCTGTCGCACATTGAGCTTTCCCCAGATGCGCCGTTTCGATGTGTGTAGCTTTAATGCAAATGAAAAGGAGGGAGCAGGGTCAAGGAGGATGGTGGGGGTGTGGCCCTGAGCAGCTTGCAGCCACAGTACAATGCGCTCTGTTAAGAGTGGATGTATAGTAGTGGTGCAACGGTTCACGGGTTTCCCGTGATCCGTACGGATCAACCATCACGGTTCGGGACGCAAGTGATCCGCGGATCGGCTGATTTAAAAAAAAGAAGTTGTGCGTTGACGTGATCAGCGCATGTTCGCTGTATCAACAGTAGGGCTAGAACCAAGCGAAAAGACTACAACCAACCCCCCTTGCAATGAGTCTCCCAACCGAAATCAATGGATTTACAAAATGCCAAATAAAACACCACAGAAACTGTATTTCGCTACCAAACTAAAAAAAAGAAGCTAAGGATGTCTGCATTGCCTTGGGAGAGTGTAGACTCTAAACTCTCCCCAGGCAATGCAGACATCCTGAATTGTAAATCCAGGGTTAGAGATTATTTACTATCTAGGGCCCTATGATTTCCGCGATAACGAAAACGCGGACGGAATCGGACAATAAAAGGTCGCTATGCAACACACTTCAGCGTCCCTCCAATCAGATCGCTGGATTTAGGTCCCCCGCAACGGGGGACCTAAATCCAGCGATCTGATTGGTTCCCAACTGTTGTATAATGAGCGTATACATAACTGCTATGACGTCCGATCATTTTGTGAAAGTTTGCATATCACTCCGCGCCTGGAAGTAGAAACAGTTACAAAGTAAAACATATGTTGGATGATGGAGAGGGTGTAAATGTTGTTACTCCGGGAGTGAGCAAGGCGATGGAGAGACTAACGAAAGCTTAGGCACACGGCGAGTGAACTGCTCCATAGGATAAATTGCCGGCGAACCGCTCTAGCCGAGCCTTCTCTCGGAGGGACGCTGAAGTGTGTTGCATAGCGACCGTCGATGCATAGCGGCAGCCAGGAGGGACTACTTTTTTGTATTCTTTGATAAAACGGCTATTTTGACTTTCTTGGTTTCTTTTTAAATGTAGTGTGTCTACGACTTTCGTTTCGCCATAACAGTAACCGTTGTATAAAAGCAATAGATCACTTCAGTCAGTGGCATGTGCTCATTATACCACTGTGAAGGGGGTCGCCGGCCCTCCGCTGCGCGTCGGGGCCGGGGTATAATGAGCACGTACCACAGCCTGGCGTGATCTATTGCTTAAATATATATATATTTTTTTAATTATACAGGAAAGTATTAAAAGTAACAAAGTTACAATTTAAGACGGGCCTGTCTCAGTAAAATAACTGATTTCCAGCAGGTTCCTGTTCTGCAGCACATAACATGTAACAGGGACAAGGCACATCACGCGTCACATTTACAATATGCAGCGGAATGCAGCGGAATTCGCCATTATTTTGGTGAAATTCAGTTTCGAGGGAAAAGGGAAACGACACGGGTGACATTAACGTCACTGAATGTTTAGCAGTCACTCCCACAAAAATGTAAAAAAAAAAATCCCCGGTCCACCACTCCAGCCTAGGTGGCGGGAACACACA
The DNA here is from genome assembly GCF_902167405.1 of Gadus morhua. Taxonomy (NCBI): domain Eukaryota; kingdom Metazoa; phylum Chordata; class Actinopteri; order Gadiformes; family Gadidae; genus Gadus; species Gadus morhua. The sequence continues at coordinate 12,915,953 of NC_044050.1, forward strand.
CACACACACACACACACACACACACACACACACACACACACACACACACACACACACACACACACACACACACACACACACACACACACACACACACACACACACACACACACACACAGAACACGTTTTATCCACTGGGGGACGATAGGCAGGCTAGGGGAACTCATATTTATGCTAGAAAACCTCATAAAGTGAGATTTTAATGCTGTGTGTTGCAATAACTTCCCCAAGTGAAAGCTCAGGCTAACTGGATGATATCTGGTCTAAATGATATTGTAAGGATTTCAAATTACCAATGACGCAAAGTTTGTGCCAATCTTTTTTTTAACATCTGGAAAAAATACCAGAAATATTCCTGGTATATCAGTCCTAGTATTGTTGTGCCATTCGACTTGCGAGGAGCATAAAAATATTTGACAAATCAGACGTCTAGCCTGGACTGAAAGAGAAGATTTCCTTCATCTCCATCTACCTCTCCTTCCTTTAGTACAACGACCTGATGAAGAAGAAGAGGATTGTGGAGAACGACAAATCCAAGATCCTGCAGACCATCGAGGAGTTGGATCAGAAGAAGAATGAGGCCCTCAACGTGGCCTGGCAGAAGGTCTCTCCACCCTCCTACCCAGTGTACTCTATCCATCCCCATTATAAACAGTGCTAGTACTTCTACATGGCCCAGCAGCGTGGGGAGAGACCCCAATTCAACAAAATATCGACCTATCAATGACTCATATTGGGCTCAACGGTCCAGACTTGGGTTCATTACAAAGCACTTGTTGTTCTCCGTTCAGTAGACTGCAAATGCAACAGATTGGTTAAATATTTCTGCTCACCTTGGGTAAAAGATGTCACTACACAGTGGTTTGTGTTTGATTGCTCTTCCCCTAAATGTACACGGGTGATGTTTAATGGCATGAAGTGATCACCTGTCCCTCCCATCAGAGCGGTCCATGGTTAATCTGAGTCCTGCCCCTAGGATTTATTGGGGACCACCATTGTTCATTTGAGTCCTCTTCCTCCAGGTGAACAAGGACTTTGGCTCCATCTTCTCCACCCTGTTGCCGGGGTCCGACGCCCGTCTGGCCCCCCCCCAGGGACGCGGGGTCCTGGACGGCCTGGAGTTCAAGGTGGCCCTGGGAAACACCTGGAAGGAGAACCTCACGGAGCTGAGCGGAGGCCAAAGGTCTCTGGTTGCCCTGTCTCTGATCCTGGCCATGCTGCTGTTCAAACCGGCGCCCATCTACATCCTGGACGAGGTGGACGCCGCCCTGGACCTGTCGCACACGCAGAACATCGGACAGATGCTGCGCACACACTTCCGGCACTCCCAGGTACGTTCTGAAGAGACTCTCTCTCACTCTTTGTCAGAACTCTCTTGCCTAAAGGTGTACAAGTTTTGATTGGTGTTGATCTACTTTTAACAATCACCGAAACATCACAACGCTCATAGTAAAAAATCAGACTTTAGATTCATATTTAAACTCAAGTCTGATGGCAGGCGACCTCAAATCTGGGCAAGCTGGGATTTTTTACCTTTTATTTTGCTCCAACCAATCATGTCGCTGGTGGCAGAGATCTGTAAGCTACAAACGAAATTAGTAAATTCATAGTGACTACTTAAAAAAAAAAAATAGAAAAACTCCTGATTTAATTAGTGTTGCTCTCTCTTCAGTTTGTGGTGGTGTCGCTGAAGGACGGCATGTTCACCAACGCCAACGTGCTGTTCAAGACCAAGTTCGTGGACGGCATGTCCATGGTGTCGCGTACAGCCCTCAGCCAGAGCGACGTCAACCTGCCGCAGAAGGGCCACGACAAGCCCCGCCCCAAGGACAAGAGGGCCAGGCAGCTGATTGGCTAGCCCGATAATGCACCGCGCTGCACCACCCGCCGGTGTGCCGCATAACGCGAGCCAAAGGCGCGGTTATCCTCGCTTTTGGATTGCTTTGTAGAATTGTGTATAGCTCTCTCCACGCTCCGGGGCCTAATCTCTCTTTATTCACATCTTCGTCCGACTTTGTCTTTTAAGAGCTTTGCCCGAAGGCTGGAAAGCTGAAGGTTTCTCCTCGTGTTTTATGGTTTGTCGTTTTTATGCGTGTTGTTGGTCGAGTGAACTTTTATGTGTTGTGCGATTTACACAGCGGCCTATTCGTTTTTAACTATTTTCTTGCCAGGGTAATTTTTTTTATTAAATGGGTAATCATTTTTCAAGTCTTGTCCACTTTGTGCTTTTTGGTCTTTAAGGCATGCCTTTGTAATCAATGTTATAAATTTAAATTTCTTTTTTCATTGTATATGCTTTTTCGGTTTATGGAATAAAGCGTCTTATAAACACATAGTATGTATGCAGTTTCCTTATTATATTATTATTATTTCTAACTGTAATCTTCATCTTCATTGGAATGAAGATGAAGGAAATCTGAAAGTTAATACACATAGACGGCTGAACGGCGCCAAGGGTATCTGGTGAAGTGGATTTTAGCCTGCCTTTGGTCCCCAAGTGGCCTAAACTTGAGTTTGGTGTGAAACGAGCACTAGTTATCCTGCTCGCCTTTGGAAAAAATGGAAGCTCAGGCGCGCTGATTTGGAATGTGGCACCATATGTCGTCATAAGGGGCCAAGTTACCTCCCCTTTCTCTGCCTTGCCCGCCCAGAGAATTTGGCCCGTCAATGAGCTATGGGTGTGTGTGTGTGTGTGTGTGTGTGTGTGTGTTTACACACACTGGGCCCTATCTTGCATCCGGCGCAATTGACTTTCTACACTAACGCATGTGTCGTTGCTAGTTTGCATCTGGAGCAGAGCGTTCTTTTCCCTCCACCGCCACGCTTGTCAATTAGGCAATGATCTTGCGCCCCGAGGGGCGGTTCAACTTAAGGAGGAGGCGTGTTCTGGTGCAAACGTTCCCTGGTGCTATTTTGCAGTTTCAGAAAATAATTGCGCCACAAACCAGGAAATACCTGGTTTAAAGTCAGTGGCGCGTTGTTCAGATGCTATTTTAAGGGCGCATGCATAATGTTGCTTGTGCACCTCGCGCATACACTTTGCTACTCTCGTCTACCTAGCCACACATTCTTGGGAAATTATTTGGGAAAGAACAGCTGATACAGCGTTAATAAGTTGTACTTTAAATCAATGCATCTGCAATCACTGTACAGCAAACACATATTTTCTTGACACAGACATCGTGTCTTCTTAATGCCCGTTGCTCCGGCCTGGAGCATAGGCCATCGACGACGAGTCTCCACTCAGCACGGCTCTGGGCTCTCTTCTCCGCCCCCCCCCCCCAGCTTGATCCAAGCCTCCGTGTCCCGTCTCCAGGTGTTCCTGGGGCGTCCTTTCTTCCGCTTCCCCTGGGGGTTCCAGGTCAGGGCCTGCCGTGTGATGCTATCTGCGGGTTTTCTCAGTGTGTGGCCTATCCATCCCCATTTTCTTCTCAGGATCTGTTCTGCTACTGGCTCCTGGCTTCCTCTCTCCCGCATCTCTTTGTTGTTGATTTTGTCTGGCCACCTGATTCTAAAGATGCGTCTCAGACAGGAGGTGTTTATAAAGGTCTGGATCTTCTGTAACGTCTCCTTCGTCATTCTCCACATCTCCTAACCATAGAGAAGGATGCTTTTGACATTAGTGTTGAAGATGCGCACTTTAGTTGATGTTGCTATTTCTTTGGAGGCCCAGATGTTCTTCAGGATAATGAAAGCTACTCTGGCTTTGCCTACCCTGGCCAAGACGTCGCTGTCTGTGCCCCCCTGATGGTCTATGGGGCTGCCAAGGTAGGTGAAGGAGTCAACTTCCTGAATGGGTCTGTCATCTATATTGACAGGGTTGGTGGTAGGGGTGTTAATCCTCATCAGTTTAGTCTTCTCCTTGTTTATTCTGAGGCCTGTTCCAAGGGATGTTGTTGCCAGTTTTGTAGTCTTGTCTTGCATCTCCTTGTGATTATGGGACAGACTAGCCAGGTCATCAGCGAAGTCGAGGTCTTCAAGTTGTTTCCAGGGGGTCCACTGTATGCCGGTCTTGCTTCCTGTTGTGATGGTCTTCATAATCCAGTCAATGACTAGAAGAAACAGGAAAGGAGACAGTAGACATCCCTGCCGAACTCCGGTCTTGACCTCAAAACTGTCTGACAGTTGGCCTGCGTGTAGGACCTTGCAAGACATTCCCTGGTAGGTGTTTTAAACCAGGGAAATAATCTTCTCTGGGATGCCATAGTGCCATTAGTTTCCACAAGGTCTCTCTGTCCACACTGTTAAAAGACATCGTGTACAAGCCCATAACTTTTAGGATTGAATATTTGATCGTGAGAAAACATTGTTTTACCGCGAGTGAGTGTTAAAAAGAATATATTAATGCGGGTGTTCGAGCGTGTGTGTATGTGTAAAATAATTAATGAATGCGGGTGCGCGTGTGTGCGTCAATCTGTTTAAACACACGCAAACTGAACCCGTAACGCATAATACAGTCCATGGTAATGTATATTAATGGGGGGACACATGCATATTAGGAACACAAGTCGATAACGATAATGCATACAATACTGATAAGAAACGTTGTTTGTTAATGGCTCCGTCAGAAAGTTGAAAAAATTACAACTTTTTCGGCAGCGACGGATCCGTCATCCAATCAGATCGCGTATGCAAATTTAAGCCCTGTGACGCGACTCGGGCTCTGACGATACTGGAAAGCGGGAAAGCGGGGCGTCTTGCATCGCAACAAGCAGAAAGAAGCGGGAAGAACCCGGCAAAGCGATTTGATTGGCTGACGGATGCATCTGCAAAGACTACTCCCCCACAGGGCCGTCGGACTGCGGGGACAAAGGGGACAGTTGTTGGGGGGCCCAAGGCAGAGGGGGGGCCCATGACCAAAAAAAAAAAAATTTTTTTTTTTTATTTTACCTTTTTTTTTTTTTACCTCTCCCCCCCGTCAACAATTGCTCCCCCCCCCCCCCCCCCCGTCAACAACCTGGCGCAGGGGGGCCCAACAGTACCTATAGTATAGGGGCCCAGGATTTGGTGCTACGGCCCTGCTCCCCCATCAGTCAGCCAGTCAGTGGATGACGGATCCGTCGCTGCCGAAAAAGTTGAAAGTTGTTCAACTCTTTGACGGAGCCGAAGGCTCCAACGGAACGGACGGATCCACAATGCATTGCGCGTCCGTCCCCATTCAAAGTCAATGGGGATCAGTCAACGGACGGAGGTAGTGGGCACGAGGCGGGTTTATTGCACGTTATGCCCAAACCACACCTACGGGTAAGCTACTTCAGACCAACCCTTTTTAGATTTGCGACGGATGCAAGAGGTAAAATAGCAACATCGCCATAGAACAGCCCACAAAGCTACAGGCGCTTGGCGCTTCTCAAACCGTTAAAATAGGGCCCACTGTGACACAAGTGTTGTCTTCGTTATTTGGATAACCGTTTTGCTGTTGGTGTTATGGCGCATAACACGTCATCTCTGGTATTTCCAAAACGAGACTCGAGGTGGGGGTTATCTCAGCCATGATTGAGAAGGAATTGGGGGAAAGGAACTTTGGCTTTGCCTCCCTGAAGTACATGAACCACGACATGAAGGAGAAAGGGATTGTTGCCCGCGATTGTCTCCCGCCGGAGCACCGCTGCCCGCCGCCGCGAGGCATGCTGCCCGCTTCCGAGGCGGTGGTGCCTCGACAGTGGGGCTCCGGCGGGAGACAATCACGGGCAACAATCCCTTTCTCCTCCATGTCGCAGTTCAGTCTGCTTCAGATTGATATGGAAGTGAAAGAACCAGAGACGTCGGAGAACCCGATGCAGACGATTGAGATTCATAATATCGTTTGGAGGCGCACACAGCTTTTGGGCGTGATAATGTACGGTATATTATATGATATAGATATCTATTTATAATATAATATGATAGAGATATAGAGCTCCAGGACTCCCGCCGGAGCACCTGGAGTGTTCTAGAATATTTACAGAACACGGCCAAAGGCTGTGTGCGCCTCGCGATTGCGATGCATCCACTGTAAACAGAGCGCATGGTACCGTGGCCGCAAGCTGCTCAGGGCCACACCCCCACCCTCCTCCTTGGCCCGCCTCTCTCCTCCCCATTTGCATTAAAAAAAAGCTACACACACCAAAACGGTCCATGTTGGGAAAACTCAATGTGCAACTGGCTCGTAGTGGCTGTAATTCTGGGAACGTCTTCAAATACTGTGTTAGGGGCCCACTAATGCCCACTAGCATGCCATGGGACATTTAATGTTTTATATTTTGATATGTATTGCGTGCAGGTACGAAAACACTGCTTTGTTTACCGCAATACATTTTGCATGTAGATCATTTAGCCGAAGATAACTAGTTCCACATTTTCAGCATTCAACCAAAGGGGAATTCATGTCTGATGCAAATTTCAGGTAAATCGTCTTCATGACACATTCAGAGGAACTCATTATCCTAGATATGACTTCCCTGAAACCATAATCGAATATGAGGCCTGGGGGTGCATGTTGTTGACACGGCCTACACACGCATGTTGTAACCCCAGCCTACCCACGCATGTTGTTACCTCAGTCTACCCATGCATGTTGTAACCCCAGTCTACACACGCATGTTGTAACCCCAGTCTACACACGCATGTTGTAACCCCAGTCTACACACGTATGTTGTAACCAAGGCCTACACACGCAAGTGGTAACCAGGGCCAGCATATAAATCTAGGATTTTTGTTCTACTGCAGGAGTACTGTCTCATGAACAACAACATGCAAAATGACCATTACAACACTTAGACTGATGGTGCATGTGAGCACAGCTTTTTAATTTGTCATGAGAGTATGAGCAATTATAAAATAAAACGTGTATATATTTTTTAATACATCGTAGTACGATTTTTTATATAAATGAAATGTGCTGTTATTTAGTCCTTAATATAAACTGTTATTTTATATACATAAGATGTAGTGTGTTATCTACTGAGTTTAGAGTCATCACAGTACTATTTGATGCTAATTAACACATTTGTCCTTGCAGGTATTTTTTTTAATTTTTTTTATAGAAATTCTGAAAATAAGTTGCTTGTGGGTTGGTCTGTAAATTCTGTACAGAAGATGTCATTGATGTCCTTGTACCGTTTTAGAACGATTGATCGATTATAGCAACCCCAGAGCCTTGTTTCACAAGTCCTAATAACATCGTAAAACAATGCAGCACACCTGAAAAAGAATAAAAAACAAACAAGGCAGACATATGACTTCCTTCTAGGGGCCAACATCCCTTCAACGCCCGCATGCACGCACACACACGCACATACTCAAACTCACGCCCACAGCCTTCCTTATTGTGCACACATGCACCTATTTCACTCACTTCCTGTTTGCCCTTTGTATGCGAGCTATAGTATACAGGCGCGCGTGTGTGTGTGTGTGTGTGTGTGTGTGTGTGTGTGTGTGTGTGTGTGTGTGTGTGTGTGTGTGTGTGTGTGTGTGTGTGTTTATGCGTGTCTGTGCGTGTGTGTGTGTGTGTGTGGAAGGCACTGAAGGCATCACATGTAAATGAGCCCCAGTGAGGCTGTCCCTGTTCCGTAGCGCTATAGGCCAGGCCCAGGATGTGGTGTCACTGCACTCGCTCACACACGGCGAGGAACTAAGACGCAGCGGCAGTCAGCTGGAGCCGTCACTGCCTTGGGATCCAAAAATCTGTCTGACTAGAGCTCAGAGTGCATGGGAACCAACCAATAGACTGCAGGTAAGCGGAACAAACACATTAGTATGGTTTCTGTATGTCTGTGTGTGTCTGTGTCTGTTTCTGTGTGTGTGTGTGTGTGTGTGTGTGTGTGTGTGTGTGTGTGTGTGTGTGTGTGTGTGTGTGTGTGTGTGTGTGTGTGTGTGTGTGTGTGTGTGTGTGTGTGTGTAAATGGAGGATCAGCTGCCTCTGCTCTGACTGACTGACAGATTATTGATTGGTTCAAGGAGTGCATTGTGAGTGACAGGTTCACAGTTCTGGGGCATCGCCTCCATAGTAGCAAGGAGTTGACAATATAGTAAAACAACCAACATGTCCAGTGTCCCATCCGTAACTCATTCTAACAGTTGAAACAATGGACTGTGCCACAAGTGTTGACAGGGGGGTTATTGCGCTGTCTGAGTGGATGGTGGGCAGGGGGACACATGGATGGTAAACTGTGCTGGGGGAGCTGTCAGAACGATTTCAGCCCCCTCAGCACGGATGTGCCAACTTCTGCTTTTAGTGTGCATCAACACTGTCTGTAAAATGCATATTTGGTCGTTTTATAGACATAAATAAGATGTTCTGTTATAAGATGCTATTAGCGGAAATGAAAACGTGATGATGATGATGATGATGATGGATACATTGATTACGGTGTTTGTGGGCTTTGGCCGGGCAATTCCTACCTGTGCCCGTGCCCACGCCTACCTGTGTGCACCCTTAAACCTGCTCCAACCACTACCTGTCCCTCAGTCCCCTCTATCTATACTTACCGTAATTCACTTGCAATACAAGAGTATAGGAAATAACCAGATTGCAAATGGAGGATGATGTCGTAGTGAATGTTAATGACGCAATAGATAAAAAACCGCAAGGAGTGACTGTGGTTGTTCTACGATGAAGAGGATACATTTCCAAGTAAATCCAGAGTTCACGGCATTGATAAATGTTTTATATGGTGGATGATTGTTATTACTTGTACACACGTTGTGCCACAATCACAAAAAGCATTATTACTTAGAGTAAATGGACGCTTAAGGTTGATGGTACATTTCCATTTTCCTTAGTTCTGTGAGCATGAAACATTGATACGTACAATGGAAAATGGCATAATCTTGCCATTTCGAGGAAGCAAGGTATTAGTCACAACTCAACTTTCATGAAGTGTCACCAAATGCGTTAAAGAACATCCTATTACACAACTGGCTGTATCACTAATTTCAACAATTTATATCGTTACACATTCATCAGGTGTTCATTGACCCGTGTGTGTGTGTGTGTGTGTGTGTGTGTGTGTGTGTGTGTGTGTGTGTGTGTGTGTGTGTGTGTGTGTGTGTGTGTGTGTGTGTGTGTGTGTGTGTGTGATTGTGTGTGTGTGGGTGTGTGTGTGGGTGTGTGTGTGGGTGTGGGTGGGTGGGTGTAGAGGGAAAAAAGAGAAGTATTACATTTAGCCTTTTTCTTCGTAATATTGAAGCTCCACTTTGTATCTTTTTTGCTACACGTGTTTTGCTTTTATTTGTATGTATGCGAGTGACAAAATGTTGCTGGAATACCATAGCATAAACTCTTCCTTTTTATTTCATAAGTAAATAAGGTTTAGAATAGATTTCACTATAAAACGGCATGTAGCTCAGGAGGTAGAGCTGGTTGGCTGGTAACCGCAAGGTTGCTAGTTCGATCCCCAGCCCCTCCCAGAGTGTCGAGGTGTCGAGGAGCAAGACAACTAACCTTAACTTTTCCCAATGAGCTGGCTGACACCTTACATGGCTGGCGCAGCTGTGAATGTGTGCATGCATGGGTCAATATCAGGCAATATTGTAAAGCGCTTAGGGTGGCCTCTGGTTACAGAAAGCGCTATATATATGCAGTCAAGTCCAACCTGTCCCGAAGAAGTAGGTGCGACTGACAGCTCTTCGATGTCGTGCCAACGAGCCTATCAGCAAAGGCCCTTAGGGGCCAGAAGTGTGCACAATTAAACAGTCCTCGCTAATTAAACTGGCTGTTAATAAAATAAACCATGCCCTGAACAGCATGCTTCTCAGTTAACATTGGATCATTTTTTTTATTTTTTATATAAACCACAATGGAATATAATGTTGCTATATTTGTTCCAGCCCCAAAGAAAACGTGTGGTGTTCATCTGCTATGTTAATAGATATTTGTATCGACCGCAAGCAGCAAATTTACTTTGCTGCTTGCAGACAATAAAAGTACATGACAATTTAAGCAAAAAAGTGTTTGTAGTCAACAGCATTTCGCAGGGAAGTATTTTAAATAATGAGAGGAAACAAGAGATAAGATCGCATATCTGGCAAGAGAGTTTGCATTCCAGTGCCAGGAGTAGAGGCATCTGATCACAAAGGTTGCATTGAATTAACCATTGAAATTTAAATGGGCCATCACTTTAAATAATCAGCTATTACTTTTTTTCTCTCTTTAAGAAGAAGGAAACTGATACACATACACACACACACACACACACACACACACACACACACACACACGCGCACACACACACACACACACACACACACACACACACACACACACACACACACACACACACACACACACACACAGACAGTCACACCCTCAACATGTGATCCTCGAAACTGTTTCCTGTTTACTGCCATCATATAATCCTACTTTTCATCTCTACCACAGCCAGTAGGAGCTGAAACACTTCCACTTGTATGCATGCACCCCTTCACCAGATGCAGAAACACACACACACACACACACACACACACACACACACACACACACACACACACACACACACACACACACACACACACACACACACACACACACACACACACACACACATATTCAAGGCACACCTGGTTCACAATGCAGTCCATTAACATTGTAAAACCAAACAACCCCAAACAAAAGGTGCATATGAGGTTATTAATTTACGTTTTCATAGGTTAAACAATTTAGGTTATAAATAAATTCAGCACTTATTCTATACTTTCTATACTCAAATACCTACATTTGAGTATCAATTGTGTGACATGCTAGAACTTTAAAGGTTTTAAAAAGAGCCTTAGGTGATTCATGGTGGGACAAACCCAGCTGTCGCTCATAGCCCTGATGAAGGGCCCTGGGACGACCCTGGGCCCGGCCTGTGGACTATAGTAACATAACATAACATAACATCTGTCTACTAGCCGCCACCTGCTACATAAAAGAATCGACGCCAGGGTTTGCCCCACAATGACTCTTCCGTGAAAAGGGCCACAAGGCTCGAGCTGTCGATCCTTCTCATCGCTAACATCGCATGCCGACCTCAACTACGCCTCAACCAGCGTCTTACCACCTTTCTGAAGAAGTGTTGGCTGGCGTTATTATCACGTCCATAGCTGTGAAAACAGAGGGAGGGAGGTATCAGGACTGTTATTCTCGTGGGCTGCACCCTGGGGCTGCCTGGTCCGCTTTTTGAGACAGGTTGAGGCTTCTTCAGACCAGTGTGTACAATGTGAGTGCACCTGGAGGGACCGCTGAAGAGCGGCACTCAGGCCGGGCGTATCGGCGTTAAGGGGCTCAGAATGGACATGTGGTTCTTGGAGTCCATCTTCCACAGCGCATGACCGGGGATGACCTGTTGGGCCTGAGTGATGTTCCCCATCGAGACGCCGGGTGTACATTAAGGGGGGAGGCACTCTGTTGCCGTGGGAACCCTGGAGAAAAAGGCTGTTATTTCCTAAAGTCATAAGAGCCACATCCAGTCGGTCACTGAAGGGGGGCTGGGGGGGGGGGGGGGGGGGCAGGGGGGAGAGAGAAGTACTTAGAGACTGGATGGGAATATCACATTTAAATAAATCCCTCTGGGACAGACACATCCAGACACAGGCACAGGCACACACACACAGGCACGGACGCACACACACAGGCACGCACACTCACACACACACACACACACACACACACAGCTGGTGCGTGTGTTTGTAGGGGGTGTGTATTGTATGGTGATCACAGATCAACAATAGGAAGGCACCTGTTTCCTCAGGGAAGCCAGCTTCCTGTTTGGAAGCAGTTGGCAATGGGATCAGCTGGAAATAAGAGAGAAAGAAAGAGAGAGAGACAGAGGCCACGCAGAATGGGAGAAAGAGAGCAGACATGGACAGCATGGGAACCCTACACAGGTGGAATCTATGGGTGGGATCTGTCCAGAGTTCCTCTGTTCTCTGGTGAGCTGGGTGATCCCACAGGTCGTCATGATTAAGTTCTTCCCTAATCATGTCAACCTATTGTATTAAGTTACAAGACTTTGGAAGTCCTTCTTTGGTGTCAACTCCTGTAGTCTTGGCAGCCCGTGTACAGGATGATACAAACATGGCCTGCAAACTGGTAAAAAATTGCACCAATTATGTGCAAAGACAGAACTATCTGCTGTCTGCGGTGCTCATTTAGCTCCACTCAGTCGGTTTCGATTCCTTTTTCCTCGCTGATTCTGCTGCTGCCATTTTTGCAGGACAACTTGCAATCCCCATTTTAATAAACGGCTGTGCAAAGGAGTCATCAAGATTATGTGTCCTCATTTCTTAAGAATTAGAGCTGGATTAGAGTGAGGAATGCCCACAAGCTCCTTTGATTCAGAGTCTGTCCTGCATGTTCCAGGGGATCAGTACATGACAAAACCAGTCAATAATTTAAACACGTCTTCTAAACCGTCCAACTGATATATTCTACCTTTTATATTATAAACCACATTCATACATTACACAAACATGGGCTACTACCTGCTAGGTTTGTGGATATGTATGTCGAGAGTCTCGACCATTTTTATTTTGTCTGGTGTCAAACTGACATTGATATTCGGACTAACAAACCTTACTTGTGATACATACTGTGACAGCATTACGATTACTTTGACACACTTGCTGCAACGACGGAACAAATACACTGCTATGCTTTGCAGTGTGTTCTGACTGAATATACAGTCTCCCCGTTTAATTGGTCCGATGGCACTGTGCCCCTGCGTTTCACCGAGAAACGCAACCCTATAGAAATATGCGTCCCCAGTCTTCACCTGTCTTTTAAAATT
>NC_044050.1:12931201-12956201 GCF_902167405.1 Gadus morhua
CATGTTTAATTATAGAACATAAAAGTCTCTAAAAACACAAATATAGTAAACCTCAGGAGGAATCAACGGTCCCTCCTTCGTGGGTGGAATCCCGTCACCCACGAGGACCGGTCTCTCCTTGCAGGAGCTCCAGGGCTGGGAGAGCCCCGAATGAGTGGAGAAGCGGGCTATTTAAGCCCTGCTTCTCCACTTGTTCTTCAGGTGCTCTCAATATCCCTAATTGGCCTGGGCCGGGTTGCCACAGTGTGTGTGTGTTTGTGTAGGCTTTTTTATGTAGTTATGTGTGGATGGTTGGGTGAAAGGGAGTCATTATTGTCCTCTTTATAGAAGGGGATTTCAGTCATTAGCAATGTGTGAGACGTTCAAATAGACAATTGTTATCTTGGTCAATCTGCTAAATACAGAGGCTAAATGTCTCTCTATCGCTCTCTCGCGCTCTGTGATGCACTCTCTGTAGCTCAACCTACTGCTCTACTACATGCAAGAAGAGACTGATCAATGTCTTTATTTCAAAGTAATGATGTTATTCCTTAACATCGCTGTGTCAAAAGGCGTGTTTAAATCCTCAGAGTCAAAAGGGCACGTGTTGGTGAAGAGTCTTGCTGCTGTTTTAAAAGGAACCCGGGTTTATTTTGAATCCAACAGCAGCAGTGTTTTTCCATGTTTGCACACGTCTACAAAATAAAACCCTTCAGTTAGGCAATGTAGGACTTCCCTTTACCAAATATTTCCCTCACTAAATACATGCTGAATACCAACATGTTATTTTTAAACAAATCTTTTTAACGCATTTTGTTGGTGTTGCATTTCCCTTCAATAACAAAACCCACATGGGCAAAAGGAAAAGCAGTCAATGCAAAAATGTATACATACATGTTTTCCTAACCTAAGAACATTTGAATATACTCCAAAAGGCTGACCTCAAGCATCCAGATGTTTTAACTGGTTGACCAAACCTCTGCTTTCATTTTTTTTTTTCAACTGAAACTATTCATTTGATGTACGGATGTCGTTTCTGTGAACGATTGCAGCACAATGGTTGTAACCATGGAGTACAGGCCGGTCCGAAGGCTTTGGGGACGCTGTTGTCCGATCTTGTGTAAGATGTTCAGCCTCTTGTCACCACTGACATGCAAGGCAAGATGTGGATAGTGCAGTCCAAGATTTGTTCACACATGATGGCCCGTTGCTTTAGTTTAGGTACAGGAAGACAGCTGGCGCTCTGAGGGCCCAGGGACAGCCCCGCTGACCCTGGGGACATGTCACCTCATCATATTGATTCATCAACCTGTCAACCTATCAACTCTCTCTCTGTCTCTCTGTCTCTCTCAATCTCTCTCTCTCTCTCTCTCTCTCTCTCTCTCTCTCTCTCTCTCTCTCTCTCTCTCTCTCTCTCTCTATCTTTCTCTCTCTCTCTCTCTCTCTCTCTCTCTCTCTCTCTCTCTCTCTCTCTCTCTCTCTCTCACTTTTTTCTCTCTCTCTGTCATCAACAATGTCTCTCTAAATGAAAATAAATCTCTCCCTCTCTCTCTTTTCTCTCTCTGTCATCAACAATGTCTCTCTAAATTAAAATAAATAAACAAATTCATTAAGAACATTTTGTTTCCTAATCTTACAAATGGTCAATCTATCACAGTTGGCTGGTGGGATGTAACCACTTTGGGCTGGGATTTCAAGACCCAGAAATTATGTTTGTATTAGTTTTGATGTTGTTATGCTGAAGTTTTAGTTGAGGTTTGCTGTCAGAGAGCTGTATTCCATCAGCCTATCCTTTACTCTCCAATCACCCCTGTAAATGCTAATGTCTGTTGTTATTGCTATATGTAAAAACTGCTATTTGTATACATATCGGCTGGCCATCAACAAATAAGCAAAACAGGAACCCTTGCACATTATTCCTGGTAATACATCAAGCTGTGTGTGTGTGGGTGTGCGGTTATGTGCGCGAGTACGTTTGTGTGTGTGTGGGCCTGCGTGCATTCATGTGTCTGTTAGTGTGCAGGCATGTGTGTTTACTTGTGAATGTTTCCCTCTGCCACCATGGGCCTTCGTGCCAGTGTGATTCAGCATGTGATAGAAACCCAAGGCAAGGCTGACTCTGGGGTACCGACCTCCACGTGTCACATGATGATGAGCCTTAACCCTCTCTCTCTCTCTCTCTCTCTCTCTCTCTCTCTCTCTCTCCCTCTCTCTCTCTCCCTCTCTCCCTCTCTCTCTCTCTCTCTCTCTCTCTCTCTCTCTCTCTCTCTCTCTCTCTCTCTCTCTCTCTCTCTCTCTCTCTCTCTCTCTCTCCCTCTCCCTCTCCCTCTCTCTCTCTCCCTCTCTCCCTCTCTCTCTCTCTCTCTCTCTCTCTCTCTCTCCCTCTCCCTCTCCCTCTCCCTCTCTCTCCCTCCTCACCACAGGGGGTGCCGAGCCGTGAGCATGCAGCACACGTCCTGCACCGAGGACCGGATCCAGCACGCTCTGGAGCGCTGCCTGGCCGGGCTGAGGAGGAGCCCTGCGTCCCCGCAGCAGACACACGCCCACGGTAGTCATAATAATCATATTAATCATCAGTTTATGGAGGATAATAGATAGTGAGTATGCGTGTGTGTGTGTGTGTGTGTGTGTGTGTGTGTGTGTGTGTGTGTGTGTGTGTGTGTGTGTGTGTGTGTGTGTGTGTGTGTGTGTGTGTGTGTGTGTGTGTGCGTGCGCGTGTGTGTGTGTGTGTGTGTCTGTGTGTGTGTATGTATGACGGGCATTGCCCCCTCATCCACTACAGAGTAGGGCGAAGCTAAAGTCAAGTCCCACGATTATTCATGTGTCGTATAAAGGTCATTTTGGCGGCTCCTCGGGGCCTCTTATGAAGGTGCTTGCAGACCGCCCCGACAAACACAAGCACCACCCCCCGGCTCCAGCAAGTCGGCCCGACACAGAGCCGACAGGTTTGCAGACGATATACTGGTCGAAAGGAACCGGCCCGCAGCCATTCTTTTTCTGGGGGCTGATGTTGCTTTGCTCGGTGTTTGTCAGGGCCGTCTGCAGATACCTGAGGGGCGATGGGGCGTCACTTTCCAATCATATTCAGAGATATGTCAGAGGTCCAAGGACGACAAGCAAAAAAGATTCAAAGAACGGCAGCGTGTCAACGGAAGGTAGCCATGGCAACCGTGGCAGCAACAAAGAAAACGGCACATCCTGCCTTCCTCTTTATTATTTTAAAGTCAGTTAGTCAGTTAGAATAAAGCTAGCTGTTGTTCATGTCTCACATGTTAACCCAAAGATCAAATGTTCGTGTCGCCCACATGGGTCACATCTCTGCCTTGTTGTTGTCAGCACCATTGAAGGCAAATGAGAGGTTGCGTGAGTCAGTCAGTGCCTCTGAATCTCCATACATACTGCCCGGCATGCGAGAGTACTCTGTACAATGTCTGGTGGACACTACAGTCTCTTTGATACACCAAGCAACGCAACATCAACTGGGTCGGCTTAGCTCAAGAGGTAGAGCAGCAGAGTGTTGATGCGTCCCTGATAACTGCTCCTGACGACCCTCCCGTCGCTGTGTCGATGTGTGTATTCATCGCTTTGGATAAAAGCGTCTGCTAAATGCCCTAATTGTAATTGTAATACCCACAATGCATTTCAAGCACAATACCTCAACCAAAACTGTTAGAATAAAGATATTAGAATGACATAACAGTGATTATAGTTAGAATCCGCTACAACCCTTGACAACAAGCACCAATGAACAGGTAACAAAAATAATATATAATTATATATATATATAGTATTCATATAAATCATAATTCTAATTTGTATCATTATTATTTCAATCAAACGTAGACACAACATACATTGTTTTCATGGATACGATTATCACTTGAAACATAAAACAACAGCACGCCAGGCAAACTGCCATACGCGTGTTTATCGCTGAGAGGTATGGTGTAAGCAGGAGGTTGTGGCGCAGACCTCAGTTTGTGACTAATTATGACCTCGAGAGCTATGGGGCTGCCACTCATGGTGGAACCACAGAGAGAGAGATAGGGCGAGAGTGCAAAACCACCGCCTCAGTTACCAATATGTCGAGCACTCGTGGATCCACCTGAAGGGAGAGAGGGCCGTGCAAAACAAAAACGTTATGAGCAATTACTGCTTTTGGTTCCCCAACCAGCGTATGGATTGATTCATACCTATACCAACACCTGTTGGTGTATTTTCTGTCAGGTGTTCAGTCATAAGAAACAAGTTGTTGAGCAGCATTGGGGGTGTAGGCTCAAGTAAATGTGCAGCATTCTTTTCCACACTAAGATATATTAGCTGCTAGCTCTCAGTGAAAGTTTCTACACATTGCATTTGGATTCTTAACAGAGAGTAATAAATGCACCTTATTGTAGATAATTGGACTCCTGTACCTTCACCGCATTACTTGTTAGCAAGGTGACTTTCTTTTTGAATCAGGTGGCTTGAGGTTTCCGTTTTCTGTCAAGAAAATAGTACTATCTGAGAATTTGAAACTAGCTGCTCATTCTTCTGCCAACCTTAAAACTGCTCGGTTCTCTTTTCCCGCTCAGTATTTCCTTAGCCCTATACTCCACTATAACCAAATTACAGAGATACCATCATTTCCTTCTGTAGAACCACACAACACTGCTTCCTTTAGCATTACTGTTGCACACACCTCAATAGAAACAGATACATTTACAGTGAATAACACATCTGAAGAAGATGTTTGTTATGTTGAATAAGTCAATATATAATGTGTACGATTTTTATGTTTTATCCTTGCATTTTAGTGAAACTTTCATTCTTTATCTAAATTGTGTTTATGTTTGTTTTTGTGTGTTTGTGTGTATGTTTTTTGTGTGTGTGTGTGTGTGTGTGTGTGTGTGTGTGTGTGTGTGTGTGTGTGTGTGTGTGTGTGTGTGTGTGTGTGTGTGTGTTTTGTGTGTGTGTGTGTGTGTGTGTGTGTGTGTGTGTGTGTGTGTGTGTGTGTGTGTGTGTGTGTGTGTGTGTGTGTGTGTGTGTGTGTGTGTGTGTGTGTGTGTGTAGCGGCGACGTGTTCGATGAACCGCTGGAGCTTGGAGGAGCTGGTGAAGAGAGACCCCGAAAACTTCCTCATCCTCCTGCAGCAGATCATCAGGAAGACCAGAGAGGTGGGAGGTCCAAAGTCAAAGGCCACGCACAGAACTGTGTCCAAAATGTTATTTTTGAATTGTGTCTTTAAACTTGCCACAGTAGAAAGATCTTCCCAGCCAAGCAATTGTTTCAATATAACCTTTTTTTTTACCAAGTCGATCTGTCTTTGGGTGGTGGCCGGAGTTTATTTTAGACCGTACAATTCTGTGATGTGATATGATATCAGGGGGATAGAAGTGGGATGAAATCTGAACCAAAGCCACCACAGGGACGAAGCGTGTTAACATCCCTGTTGATTTGCTCAACGACCACCATAGTAAACATTCTCTATGTGTTTGTCTCTCTTCTCTGCTGTGTGTGTGTGTGGGGGTGTGTGAAGGTCCAGGAGCACTGTCAGTATGAGCTGGTGGCTCCCCTAGCGATCATGTTCTCCTCCACCCTGCTTCAGGTAATAGAGGAAATGACCGATCTTCAATATTAACCTTCATATGCGTACAACCCTCAGAGCCCACATGTACATCTTACGTTTTCTAAACGTGCACATTTTAATTAGGATTTGAACTAGGAACGATCCATGGCACTACCATGTAACCCGCTAAATCCCATTTCACAAGAAACAAGTTGTTTTAGCATTTGAGGTTTTCCTTTAAATGACCCCCCGGCCCCCTCTGCGTCCGCTCCGACCGCGAGTCCACAGTGAGCGGGTTGCGTGACGCTGCTTGTCTTGTTGTGGGTGCAGACGCCCTTCTGTCCCCCAGACGCTGAGCTGCTGGAGGAGGCCATGCAGGTGTTCCGCCGGTTCCTCACCTGGCCGGAGCCCTACTGCAGCGTGTGTCGGGACCTGCTGTCCACCCTGCAGCAAGAGCTCAGGGCACCAGGTACTCACACCGCTCCGTCCAGACCTCTCTGTCTGTCTGTCTGCGTGTCGGTCTGTCTGTCTGTCTGTCTGTCTGTCTGTCTGTCCTGCTTGTCTGTCTGTTCGTCCTTGTTCGCTCTCTGGGTCTCTTTGTCCGGCCGGCTGATTGCAGCTCCGTTCGAATCCTTGGCCTCAATGCTCACCAAATGTTTCGCAGTTGGATCCAAAGGGTTTTCGGCCTCAACAGTTCACGTCGTGGCCCATGTGACTGCTGAGATATGTGTCAGATCTACAACCCTGCTTTAATGCGTCACCTTCTGAGGTCAGATCTGAAGAATTTGTTTGGGATATCGTCCCTACCTGCTGGCCAGGGTTGTCAGTGCATTCAGAGATCAAACATAGATGCCTCCATGCAGATGGATGCTAGTATTGTACCAAAAGTAGCAATAGGAAGAAGAACCATTATCTGGCAAACTTGTCCCCATGTGGTCGTCACAATGCAGAAAAGAGAAGTCGAGGTCAGTTTCCATTGTCATATTTCCTAGAATGGGGAGTGACAAAATAGAATTACAGAAGTGACATTTACCGATATGTTTACACGTTAGTTATGTATAAAAACTAGGAAGCATCAATGCCAGTGAACATAAATCATAAAATCAAGCTTAAAAAAATGCTGAATTTGCAACTTTAAAAATACGTTTGTGTTCTACACATGTTCTAACACATGTTTATGTTGGCAGCCTAGTCCGGACGAAAGTTATTTTATTTTCCAAATACAAAATTCTCTTGGTAATTTGTGTTGGATAGCCATGACAAAAAAAAATCTATCCAAAGATTGCACAACCCCATTCCAACCTCTTGACCATTGTATGAGTTTTCATTTGTTCATTGACTTGGGAATTTATTTCACTATATGGAAATTCAAAGGACAATGCAGATTACTTTCATATTGTTTCATTATAAGATAGCTAGCTAACTTGAATCTTCCAAACCTTTTGTTGACAAGAGGTATTGGAATCAAGTCCTCTTGGGTATCAAATACATTTAAACCTAAAATTGTTGTCTTCTGTTCCTAGGGATATCGTTCAACAGACTGGTGAGAGAGGAACAAGGACTTAACACCCCTGGCTTCCACTCCAAGACTGTGTAGGTTGAAACCACCACCTTCAGACTTTGGCTGTGATAATCTATTGTCTGATTTGTGAGATTACTAATGATGTTTGCAAAGGAGAGTCTTGAACGGGGTTCACCATAAGCCGCCCAAGGTGCACAAAACGCAAAGGATTGACTGCGCAACTTCGTGGTTGTGATCACAGGTTGTCAGGGGACTGGTCGCTATAGGGCTGCACCATGATGACAGTGAATATTATTGTGATTATTTTGCCCGGTATTCTGACCGCGATAATTCATTGTGATTTACGGATTATTGTAACAACACAGTGTTTTGTGATGAGACACATTCCCCGCCCTTCTTTTGCCTGTTTATTGACATTTAGAATAAATTCATACTCGGAGTCCGTCAAAGGTCAGACATCTGATATCTCATGTGGTTTGAACTTTGAGCACTCTCAGTAAAGTTCCCTTCCAAATAAAACATGACTCACTGACTTTGTATGAGACTTAACTAGTTCATATCTGAAGGATTGTTGATATTCTGGGGTTCTTGTGGTGTGTTCATGATGCATTTTGCATGATGTGCCCATATATAGGTCAGGCCAGGGTTATTTTCTTCCCTCTCACACTTACAAATTATATATTTGCAACGCTATATTTAAGTGCTGCATGCAACACATAATTGTTGCATGCACCCTTAAAAACCTCTTCCACGGCAGTGCTTCTTGGTCTTTCAACGCATAGCAGGCCCTAAATAGTTCCTGGTAATCTAGGAGTGTGTGTGTGTGTGTGTGTGTGTGTGTGTGTGTGTGTGTGTGTGTGTGTGTGTGTGTGTGTGTGTGTGTGTGTGTGTGTGTGTGTGTGTGTGTGTGTTTTCACATATATGCATGGAGATGACATCGTCAACACATCTCTTTAAAGCTAATGCTACTCAGCTTTATTTGGATAGTGTAATCGTAAACTGAACTTTCAGTAGCAGCTGATGTTATAGCGCTCTGACAAAAAAACACAGGCAAAAAGCACTCCCCCTCAAACACACACACAAACACACACACACACACACACACACACACACACACACACACACACACACACACACTGTTCAATATAACATACAACACACACACACACACACACACACACACACACACACACACACACACACACACACACACACACACACACACACACACACACACACACCCACACACACACACACACACACACACACACACACACACACACACACACACACACACACACAGGGCCGTCGGACTGCGGGGACAAAGGGGACAGTTGTGGGGGGGCCCAAGGCAGAGGGGGGGCCCATGACCAAAAAAAAAAAAAATGTATCTTACCTTTTTTTTTTTTTTAACCACCCCCACGTAGTAAGAGAGTTTTAGGTAAGCGAGTAGTATCCGAATGTCTTCTACTTCCGGAAAGATTTTGAGTAAGCATCGCCAGCTTACTAGACGTACTCAACTGCCCCAGAATGCACTGCGTCTTTTCAAAAGAACAGTGGAAGCAATGGCGCTAAACGGGGAGCCGCAGCAGCAGTGCTTTTAATAATTGTTTAATAATTGTTTTTAACATATCACCGCAAATCCTTAGGTTGAAGATGTACTGTGACGTTAAATGTGACGTTTATATATTTATTTATAATATTTATTAACGGCGCACGGCCGGTAGGTTATTGACACGTCATTTGATTCACGTCATCTGAGGTGGTTAAGTAAGGACGGTCTTCTGAACGTCGATTACTCAAATGGATTACTCAATCATTATTTAAGGATTCGAGAAGTAAGCCAAATATTTAGTAGGTAGTAAGCAAGTACGCAGTTTCGAACACACCCTATATCTATGATGCGCACGGTAGTGACGTTGAACTTCTTCGGCAGCAACAGTTATACATCCGTTGGATATCCGTTGGTTATCCAATACATGTATTAAATGTTTTATGTTCATAAGAACCCATATTTCTTTTTATTGTATTTATTTACAATCGTGTTAACTTTAGTATTATACTGATTACTTTTTGTTCAAAGTTCAAAGTCTGAAAGGTTTCTTTCCTTGTTCAGCTAAAATCAGTTTTATTTTTAAGTGGCAATGTACAATTATTTGTTACGTCAAATATCCTGCCACAATTTATAAAAAATAAACGTTATTTTTGAATTGCAGTCACATGTTTTTTTTTTAGTGTAGAATTCTGTTCTTTTTTACACCTCACACATCACACATATCAAAAACCTATCTCATATTCAAAGCTATCTAAGATATCAATAAGCTAATGTTGCAGCTGAAATGTTCTCCACATCACAAGACATGATATGATACCATCTTTTAAGCACAGTAATTGTTTGTTGTCCCAACATGTCAGTAGAACTACGCAGAAGTCCTTGTTTATGGTAGGAAAGGCCTGTGTGTAAAAAAGCGAAGTCTGAACTGAAGCTGGGTAGCTGGTTTTAGCATAGTACTGGTGCACCCCCTGTAATCTCAGATGCACCCCAAGGCATTCTGTTCTGGAACCGGGCCTGGCACACACACACACACACACACACACACACACACACACACACACACACACACACACACACACACACACACACACACACACACACACACACACACACACACACACACACACACACACACACACACACACACACACACACACACACACACACACACACACACACACACACACACACACACACACACACACACACACACACACACACGCAGCTCTAGGAAAACGAGCCCTTGTGACCTGTGTCTCCCTCTGCAGGACGGTGCTGCTCATGACCCCTGGTGAGGTGCCTCCAGAGTTCCTGTCTGTGGGCCGGCAGCTCAGTGGCATGCAGCACTCCCCCAGGGACAGCTTCATCACCCTCATCAAGCACGCCTACCAGTCGGCCCTGGGCGCCAAATACCCTCTAGCCAGCCTCCACAAAGCCCTGCAGGTGGGGAGGGCTCTCGCACGTCACGCCGCAGCTTCAAAGCAGCCGCAGGAAAATTACATCGATGCTGAGTTTGAATTCGAACTGTTCTTTATTTTCTTCTGGGCGATAATGGGGAGAGTAAAACTGCTCCCTCTGTTGGTTGTGTTTAAACTCTCAGGTGAAATGCAATGATTTTCCCCGCTGAGACGTTTAAAGAAAATTACATTATAGGCTGAATTGCTAAATGAAAGTTATTAGGGCGCACTCACACATATGTTGGCGTTTTTGCACTTAAATAGTTAATCCCGTTTGTAGACTACACTCAGAGTCGTCATTCATAAAATTAAAGAAATTCGGGAGTAGTATGCAGAATATTCTAAAGAGGTCTAGTCTCCGGGCTCAGCCCTGCCTTCTCCAGTGAACCAGTGCGCCATGACGAACGGGGAATTTTTGATCAAAAACTCAACTTATATAACACCAACGTGAACCCACTCGTGAACCGCTTGCCCAACATGTTTATTGTTTAATTGCAAAGAAGGGTCGCATGGACTATACGTCATCCAGCACAGGTTGTGTAACCGTGCATGATTGCGTGTCGGCTCATTCGCATCTGGAATTGAACTGTTGCCTACTTGAGTACGGTTGGCGTGCTCACACTAGCCAAACGATTTAGACTTGAGCACGGTACAGGTGTGAAATGGACTTGGGCACGGTACAGATGGCCTAGTGTGGGTCCATGAATTGTAACGAAATCATGATACAAATAAATCTATATATATTTATATATACATATATTTTTATCTATAATAATACAAAATGTTGAAAAACCTCCTTCTCAGGCCAAAAGCGTACAGGAGCTTGGCGACATTTTCTCCCTGGTAACTGATGTCATGGAGACCGCCGCCATCATGGCCGACCCACAGGAAGGCTGTGATCACATCATCCTGAGCCTGGAGAGCCTCTGGGAGAAGCTGGAGGTCCCAGCCTCCAGTGGGAGACCGTCTAATGGTAGGAGGGCTCGGCTCGTCTTGTACTGATTGAGGCGATATAATGACGATCAGCAACATGATATAAATGTACCATTGCATGCCACCTACTATGCCATCCGTTGGTCGAGATTGATGACTCTTAATAAGAAAATAGTGTCTTTCTTTCAACACTACTTCTGATTGGCTTATTCTTGTGTACTCTCTCTTTCAGGCGCACTACAGACGATCCAACTTCCGACGCCCAAGTGTTTCATGTTCCCCTGGGAGAAGGACAACTTTGGTAGGACTTTGATTGAATCAACGATCCCAAAAATATCCTGAAATAATCGGTGCAACTTCAGCTTTTTCGCAGAGTCAATAGCGTACGTCTGTCAGGTCATGGCTCCGACTCTGGAGCCGCTAGTCATTCGCTGCCATTGGAGCGTTCACCAAACCTTCTCCTCGCTCTTTGTCCAGATGTGCTGAATGTGCTGGTCGAGAACGAGCACGACCTGGAAGACCTCCACACCATGGACTGCCAGACGGAGGAGGAGGAGGAGGAGGAGGAGGAGTGTGTGTCTGGGGACGACGAGGAAGGGGATGAGCCCCCAGAGGACATCGACTTTGAAGTAGACGCGCCCATCTACCCCCACAAACGCAGCGCCGGTCACCGCGCCTCCACCATCTCCACCGGCTCCTCCCTCTCCACCTCCTCCACCTACTCCACGCTGTCGGCCGCCTCGGGGTCCTACGCTCCCTCGCTCTCCTCCGTGACCTCCAGCACCGACAGCGGCGTGGAGGACGCCGACGACTCCCCGCCCTCCTCGTCGCCCTCCTCGTCGCCCGTCTCCGAGAAGTCCTCGCCCAAGCCGGGCAAGTCCCCCCTCAGCCACTACCTGCTCCGGATCCTGGTGCGGCCCAAGCGCCCCCGCCGCCTCAACAGGGCCAGTAGCCTGGGCAACCCGGAGTCCAAGAACCTGCTGGGGACGCGCACCCAGCGGTCCTCCTCCCTCCCCCAGCAGGTGGATCGGCGCAGCTCAGAGGCTCGGCCACAGCCCCAGCCCCAGGCTCCGGCCCTCCGGCACGTCTGCTTCCGCCGGAGGCCCATCCTGAGCAGCGACGAGGAGGCCAAGAGCACCACGCTGCGGGTGGTGGTGTTCGGGGCCGACCACGCCGCGGGCAAGGTGGCCCGGGCCTATAGCCGCCTGCAGCGGAGGGAGGGCGCCTGTCCGCACCTCAGCAGGCTCTTCAGGCTGCAGTTCTACTTTGTCCCCGTGAGGAGGGACTCGGGGGCCCCGCCGGAGTCCCTGAGGGCCCCGTGTCCCTGGGTCCAGGCGGGCTGCCCCCCCCATGGAGCGGCGACGTCTACTGTAAGTGGGATAAAAGCTAAAGGCACTCATTGTAGGGCTTGTACATCGGAAGGCGTTGTGGGATTTTTTGTGAGTGCCCAAAAGAGTATGTAGCACTAATGTAAAACATAGCCCAGGATAATGTACTCATCTTGGACTGCTCAAGACTTTGTTTTGACGTAATGACAAATCATTTAACAATTAATTATAAATTTATAAGTCATTGCGATGTGACGTCAACATGTACAAGCCCTTTACAGAAGATATATGAATTATTTTCGCTCATTTGTCGTAGCTCACTGCTGAATGACATTTGTCTTCATCTGCAAATGTTTGTCACCATATTGTTAAAGTGTAAGGGGAACTTTGTTGTTCCACATAAACTAATCGGGTGTGTGAATGACTTTTTGTTCCTGTTGTAGGACCCTCAAGCATCGTGGTCAGAGGACAGTACGAATGATATCGCCCACCTCTTGGGCTTGCTGGACCCCTGGTACGAGAGAAACACACTCAGCCTGCTGCACCTGCCCGCCAACTTGGTCTGCCAGGTACTTTTAGTCCCCGTCCCCCCCCCTCCCCCCCTCTCCAGCTCACAGCAAGGGGCTTCAGTTCATGCTTGAGGCCACGTTCAGAGTTTTATGAATTGGGCCCATTTCTAATTAACCATGACCCAAAATACGCAAGTATTACAAAACCTCAGAAAGATAACACAAACCTATGAAATCAGGAAGTGCGGAGTGTATACTTAGCTTTATCTGATGTGCTCTTCCAGGTTATAGGGGTTAAACACACACTTATGCCGATAAAGGAACTAGATATTATTTGCGTCGTGTCACTTAGTGTGTCTGTGGTTCCGTCTGTCAGAACTAGGAGACCGTAGGAGACTCGTTCCACCCGCAATCATGCAGCTCCATTGTTCTGGTGTGAGACCAAGAAACGTGACTAAAGGGGTGACTCGTGTTGTGTTGTCCCTTGCAGAAAACCTCCAAGAAGGAGTCTCAGTTGCATGACGGTTCGTATGAGTGCCGGCTCCCCATCCTGGCTGACCTGGTTCTGTATTACTGTCGCCAGGCTACACGGCCCACTCTCATCCAGCTCTATCAGGCCGAGGTTAGACACGCACGCACGTACACACGCATACACACACTCACGCTCACACTGTAAACATGGTATATGTTTGGATGCACAAACTGTGTATGTTATATATATATATATATATATATATATATATATATATATATATGTATGTGTGTGTGTGTATATATGTGTATTTATGTTATAGTGTGTTGAAGCTAGCATAAGCTTGTGCTCTGGTGTTGTGGCTAATGTTAGCTGGTGTCTCTAATGTTGCTGCTAACATTAGCTTGTGCTCTGGTGTTGTGGCTAATGTTAGATGGTGTCTCTAATGTTGCTGCTAACATTAGCTTGTGTCTCTGGTGTTAAAGCTAACATTAGCTTGTGTCTCTGGTGTTAAAGCTAACATTAGCAGGCGGTGAAAGGAGGACAGAGGTCTTCATCCACTCACTGGAGCTGGGACACACGGCGGGTACCCGAGCTGTCAAGGCCATGGGTAGGTCAGAAACACACACACACAAACATAAAAATACACTGATTGTGAAAACTCCTAACCACTCCACATGTATATATGCACACATGCATACAGATTTATACACAGAGCAATCACGCACACAGCGGCCAAATATAACTTAAAAGTCTCAGTAAGGTTTTATGATGGAACCCAAGGCAGTGTATTTAGTACTTGAGTTTCTTTAGTTTAGAAATCTCTCAGTAAAAGTCCTAATGTGGACTTTTTTTCTATGTGTGCAGTTTATTTTGTTCATGTTCTTGTTGACACTAGGACTTATTTTGTTGTTATATTTGGTTTTGTTAAGGAAAACTTCCATTTAACATGCAATGGCTTTAATTAGTGTCACATGTGTTCATCTGGAAGGTTCTGCAAAAAAAAGGTTTGGCATCGATGGAGACCGAGAAGCAGTTCCTCTCACGCTGGAGGTGCTTTACAACAAGGTAAGACGGCCACTTGTCTACCGCTGCCTGAGATCTAAGGTCATTAAAGAAGGCGCTCTTGAGCAGAGCGCCTTCGCGCTCTGCTCAAGGGCGAAGGCAAGAGTTTTAAACTCTGCAGTGTCACATGCATGGGCGTTCTTTTGCGTGGATGAGAAACTGCAGTAAAAACAGTTAAAGGGGATGTATCTTTTTTTCCATATAGACAGGAGCAACATGCAAAGGCCATTTTGTTCCTTGAACCAACTTCAAGGAACAAACCAAATTAGTCACAGATATTAAATGGATGTTACTAGTGTCACATTTTCACTGGCCTTCATGCTGCTCTCTACTGTTCACTGTAGAATGTAATGTTTTAACCCTGTTTTCAGCGTGTTTGTTACGTTGAACGTGAGACATAAAGAGATTAAACATTCGTCTTTTTTTGTGGGTTTCAAACATTTAAAAAACCTGCAAATATGCGCTAATAAATAAGTTACAAGGGTATAACTGACCTTGTGATCTTTATGTTGACTATCAGGTGGTAGTTAGTGGGCGGAGTAATTGGAAAGGAGAGACCAAAGTGTGCACGTCATTGAACCTGACCAAAGCCTGCAAAAACCATGAGGATCTAGGTATGTAGTTACCAATGGCAACTGAGCAACTGTTGAACAGGAACAAGGGTAAACAGAAGCTTTCCCGTCAATATTATTTAAATTATTTTTGATGTATGGCACTTCATAATTAATGAATGATTTCATTGCAGTTATTAATTTGTATCACTCACTATAAATATTAATATTCTTATTCCTTTTATTATTATTATTATTATTATTATTATTATTATTATTATTATCTATCTGCATATACATGATCATGTGCTGACAAAAAATAACCAGTGTTGTAAAACCATTCTTTCCTAATAATGTTTCTTATAACCAACCAACCTGATAATGTTGGTTGAGTCCTGTCTAAACCCGTCTGCTGGTAATGCTCTCCCCCAGACCCTAAGATGGAGTCCCTGCTACTGAGTATGACTGAAGTTCTGAAGAGACAAAACTGTAAAGCAAAGAAGAGCTACAACCAGGTAAGATGTCAGTCACGTTCTTTGACATCATGTCTGTCTATGTATGTGGATGTGGTTTGTGGGTTTCAAGATGTCGCCAGTATCAAACTGCAGCTGCCTGCATACAGATTGCACATCGTGTCGTACTCTGCATGTTTATATTTAGACGTGGCGCGGCGGATGAGGAACAATATCTCATAACCAGAGAAAGAACTTCACCTGTTGCACAGGCACTGCAACAGAGACTGTCGTGCTTTCAGGGGGCCCTTAGACAGTACATTAAAGGGGAACCGTCCCACTGGGCTATTTTCTAGTCAGTTTCTGCAGAAAGATCATGGAAGGTTGGACCAGTGACATCATCGGTACAGGATGTGCGATCTCCAAGTGGAATTGGAATCAATTATATAAATAGTCAAACTTTTCAAAGATTTTTCATCAACTCGTGTGTTAAGCAATACTCTCTTATATTTTAACATAGACGAGCTACATTATTAACTGTTAACCTTCAGCCCCATAAGCACTGAACTACGTTTGACCACAGATCTTTTGGACCCTTTTGACCGTTTCTGTTGTAGTAACACAACAACCCCACTAGATGGTAAATTTTCCTGCAATGATGAAAGAGTCTGCATGGACTCCTGAAGGCTTTTGACTGGCATTTAACAAATACAAAAGAAATCCAGTAGCACTACTATAATTAATCATACATTGCTTATTATTTGAAGAAAATACGGTTTATCGTACTAAATAGCTAGTCAAAATCGATTTGAATACATGCTGAAAATTACTCTTGGAGTATTATAATTTAGTATTGGGTATAATGTGTGAGCTTGCTACATTTTTTGTTTTAGCTGCATACGTTCGTATTTTGTGTTTTGTTGGACTTTTGTCCTATACTGTTGTGGTCATTGTAACACATTCAAGCATTATATTTAGGCCTACGTTGTAAGCTGCTTTATTCAGAGTGACTTCCAATAGTGAGCCTGAAGTTGTCAACAGAAAGTCAAACAACAATATATTAGTGAAGAATTCCTGCTGGAATAGAAGCCTAAGAGAATGCTTTTGATATTATTTGCCGATGACAATTAATACAAAACAACAAAGGGCTTTTAGTCTTAGTTTTATCGGTAGTTGGCTGATTGCCATGACAAATCTTCTTGCAAGCTTATTCTGACAAAGGGCGCGGCAGGAAAGCATTTTAATCTTTTTAATCTTCATTTAATCAAAAACTACACCAGATTGTAGATTGAACAGGGACGTTTAACTTGCGCGTTTTATAGGCCGTTTTGTGGAGAAATCTCCAATCACTCACTAATTGGGGTTCTATGGTGCGCAGCCTTATATATCCGTTACAAGGTATGTTAAACCGTGCTATATCGCATTTTAAGTGTATGTATATATGTCTAAGAGGAACAGTTCGAAAAAGCGTTTGCCTGAGAATGTGACTGAAACTGAAACCACGCTATAGATTTGGTTTTGTTTGGCACATGTCAAATCTTGTCAGAAAGCAGTGGGGGAATTTCGCCTTCATACCTTTCTGCTTAACGCTTTCGTCCAGAAGGCTTTAGGAAGACATGTGACGCAGTATAACTTTAGAAAGGAAGTTGTGGTTTCTCTGTTGTTGGATGCATGGGTCAAATGCAAGAGAGCGGGGTAAGTGTGCTGTTAAATTGCTCATCTTTAAGTCATTAGGTTTAGGCAACACAACTTATTGGTTAGGTTTATGCAAGATTACTTATTGGTTTGATATAGGCCACACGAACGACCTGGCTACGGTTCTGCAACACAACGCAAAGGAATGATGTACACAGGCCGCCTGGAGAACGGCAATCTGACAATGTAATGATATACCAAATGGTAAGGCAGTACAAACAGATTACCGATACAGAGAAAAATAAAAAGCATCAGAAGTAGATTGGATAGAAGAATAGTAGAAAACCAAAAAGAATAAGCAGCAGCTCAAAATGAAATGTGATTGGTCCTCCGCAAAATCAGCAGAAGGAGTATCCTTGCATGCATGTCGGAACCCGATAGCTCAGTAAACATTAATGTGAGGGCAGCTGCGAGTTAACACAGTGTGGTTGGCTCTGCTGTGTTTGTCCCCAGTCTCTGAGCACATGGGAGGTGAAGGTGGACAAGGTCCAGGTGAGCGGAAGTGAGAACACAACCTTTGCTGTGTGTCTGGACCAAGACGAACGCAAGGTCCTACAGAGTGTTGTCAGGTAGGCACTCACACACACACACACACACACACACACACACACACACACACACACACACACATAGACACACACATAGACACACATAGACACACACACACACACACACACACACACACACACACACACACACACATAGACACACACATAGACACACACACATGTATACAAAATGGCAGACATCACAGTGAACCCAGCGCTGCCTCTTTACCGACAAACATACATGCACAGACACACTCACACACATGTATACAAAATGGCAGGCATCACAGTGAACACAGCGCTGCCTCTCTGTCCCGTCCAGGTGTGAAGTGTCCGTGTGCTCCAAACCGGACAGCTGCACGGACTGGAGGCAGGCCCGTGTGCTGTCCCCCCAGATCCGACCCCTCAACCCCACCTTCTGCTCCCTGCTCTGCCTGCCCGTACACACCTTCGTCGGGGCTATGCCCTGAAGACACTCCCCGGGCCACTCCAAATACACTGAGGGGGCTTCGACTACGGGGGGCCCGACGGACGCTACACTATTTCACTTTCCCTACTTCCCCTCGTGGAGGACAGTGCGGCCACGTTGGACGCCATGGCTGCTCAGACTTTACCTCCCCCTATTAGGAAAATACTCAAGCTCAAGTGTCCACGCAGCTAATGGAGAAACTGGTGAATGAGTCAATGCACTGAGTTACCTGATTAATGCACATGTGGGACCTATGGTGGAGCTTTATCCATAGACTGTATAAAAATTATTGTGTGTCGATTTTTGGGGCTGATGTGATGACGCATTCACAAAAACCTTTTGTTTGTTAAAAAGTTTTATATAATATATGTTTGGGAAGCGCAAGCGAAGACAATAAGTCCATTATGCTTGTGCCATGTTGTGTTCTAGTTCAGTGGACTGGCACCACGTTCAGGGTGACTTCTGTCCCCTAGTGTTCGGAGAAAGCCTCCAAGCTCTGGGACCAACAAAGAGCAAGCATATAAAGAGTGTGATTCAACACATTCATGGAAAGACATGAACCTCTCCATGTGTTTTGTGGTGAAGCTCTTAGATATCCTAGATATGAATCGGGATTAGCAGTATTCACCCTTTTATACGAAATGTCAAAGTAATTTGTTAAAATTGTATATATTCTAGATATATTGTAAACAGTGTGTTTTTTGGTTGTTTCCAATGTGTTTCAATGTGCTTCCTAAGAGTTCCCCTTTTCTTTAAATGACCACTTCTTCAGGAGAAATGGGCCTGCAATAATTATTTTGACCAATAGAGGACTCTGTAAATGTTGTACCAAATTATTTGTAATTTATTTTCAATGGATTTTTGTACTTTTTAATAGCTCAGTTTAAAAATGTATTTGTTTGAATGTAAAAATATAACCTTGATATTTAGGCATATTTTAATACTATACTAGAGAGGTTCTTCAATTTTACTAGGATGAAAAGTATAATGTACGCTGTTCCTACTATATTGAATAAATTAGTAGTTTAACTATGCGGCAGCTGAAGCACCTACTTTTATCAACTCTTACTAATGGTACTGTTTTGTTGAGTTACAGTAACTTTCTCTAATTTCATTTGAGGAACAGTCGATCTCTACATTGATACTTTGTAAGATGTACAGTATGGATATTTATATATACATAGGTCAAATTTGTGTACAATAAATAAAGTGAGTAAAATCGAGACGCCACTATATAATGAATGTATTCTCTAACCGCACATGGAGGAACTGAGACGCGCCATTGGATAATTGTAACGTACAAGTGGTGGGCGTGGTCCCGCGGAGACCAGCCTGGGTGTCCACAAAGCACGCGAGTGCTTTGTGTCAGTCAATGACAGTTGGAAGTGGAAGTCACTTCTCCTCACGTCTTGGGACTTTTATGACAACATAGGGGCTTAATGAAAATCGTAATACCAGGTACGTACCTAAAGAAAAGTCGGTATATAGAATTGAAGAGACTCATAACATAATAGTAATTCCCCGAGCTACAGTATAGGCTTTTAAATGTTTTAACTAAAATAAATCCTGCACTCGGTAACTTACAACGCAACACCTTGTTTACTAATAGTCAAACATCAGTTGTCAACAGCTATGTTGAGTCAATAACGATCGATATCGTGTACAATTTCACGACGATATCTACAAATTGTAATAAATGTTTTTTTAAATTTATATTACTGACGTTAGTTACTTAATATTTGTTAACATCTAACCTTATTGTCTCACTACATGGCTCATGGTTTACATGAGGTGGCTTAGACAGTATGAGCTGTAGAGGGAGGATTACTGTATGTCCATTCATTTGTAGCTTATGAATGTGTATCAACGCCAACATCATTCTAATCCGCGTTACCCGTCAGGTACTTCATAATCGTTAGGTTCACATTGCACAGATGTTGTACAGCATGTGGTGATTGGTGATGACTTTGTAAGCCGCAAAGTAGCTTCCAAAGACAGTGAGTCAAAGAGGCGTCTCCGTCTGAGAGAATGCCAATGTTTGGTTTCACTTGCTGATGTGACTCAAGTATCTGCTGTGTCTAGGCTAGGTCTAAAAGCAGCTCTGTACACCCCCCCAACTTCCTTGTTTTAGAGCCGAGCTTCCTGGTGCTGTTGGACAGTTTCAGGGGATGCACGGCGTTTGTAGCGACCGTTTCCGCGCGCGTGTTATTACGGTCGGCAATGGACTCCTTTGAACCTTCCTTGGAGACTTTCTGATCGCCGTTATCTCCTTCAGTGCTTCGATTTGAGATTTATGGCCACACTTAAAACTGCTGCTGCAGGGGTCTTGATGACATTTCGACACATACTTAAGAGGGAGTCAGCTACTTCAGAGCACCCGATCGGACCGCTTTGGGTTATCACAATGATCCTTTTAGTAGAACAGTGAGTCTTTTGTAACAAAATACACACAAAAAAAAACCGTTTGGATAACTTTTGTTACTTATTTAGGCATCTCCCTTAGGGTGAAACTCTGTCTGAGTTTGAATTCATCTAACAAGTGTTAGTTATCAGTTTTATTGCGGCATTATTTCCACATCAAAATATATTATATAGGGTATGAAATGTTACAAAAATAAACATAACGTTATCTTCTACCATGTTGTGCAGGCCTCGTTTGGTCTCATTTGCATATATGCGTATGCCAGTCAAGATGAGCCATATAATTCCAGAAACCCCAAACCGTCTTTTCTTAACTAAGAATAACCCATCTTCTTAGGCTACTCATCTAACAACTTCATTCCCACAATGAGCTTTATTTAAGGAGCGCACGGCCACAAGTAGACACCAACACTCTTTTATTGGCCGGTTAGGAAAATAAGCTGCCAAGATACGGCGTCTAGACGTTCTCCATCATCACTGTGTCCTCGAGCTGTCCCACACCTGTCACTTAGCCAAAACCATTAAATGTGACGCACTGCATATCCCATTCCAGAAAGACTGGATGTCTCCAAACCCGGTGACCTCCCTGTTTACCCCCGTGTCGCTGTCACAGTCCTGACGTTAGCAGCATCGCAGATCATGTCAGGGGACCAAGGGTTGTGATTCACAGTGGGACCATCATGGGCCTGATTTGGACAGCACAACAATAAACCTCAAGCAAAAGCCGTTTGTTATAAACAAATCAATGCGGTAATGTTTTCGATTCTCTGGCAAAAACGCCATACAAAGTTTGGGCTTTTGCCCAAACTAAAAAAAATGATAGAAATCCAACCAAAATTGGCAGGTGATTTTACTTACTGGTTTGAAAGGAGTTCATATTTCCAAAGTCACATGCGTCCTACGTTATTTTCTGACGCAATACTGCCAACCACATGGGTGGAAATATCCACCCATGGGGATATTTTTGTCTCCATGGCGACTTTATTTGGGTGTGAGCAAATCAGCCGGGGTCCATATGCCTGGGTCATGTTGGTTGCAGCGATATGCCAGAGGAAAGACTGCGGCGCGACCACATGTTCCGAGCTCGATCTGAGCCGGCTTGAAAGTTGTGTTTCCACTCACGTCAACTCTTGCGTTCCTCCGTCGGACAGAATGACTTATGAATGGCCTTAGTGATACTAATTTTTATCTTCTAGATTTTGTCTAGAGATGTTTTACTACTGAAGTGTTGGTTGTTTCTGAGTCGTTTATTATGTTCAGGTATGGGATTGTGTGGAAAGCATGTAGGGCTACTGGGTGATTCCAGGATAACCTATGGCATTAGACACATTCAACAGCGTTTGTCGATCGAATAAAATGTACTATACAACAATACCATATTTAGTGGTGCAAGTTTCCCAATAATAGCCTAGCTGTTACCTGTGTATATTAAGCATTTAGGGCGCCATTATTCAATTCAATTCAATTCAATTTTATTTGTATAGCCCTTAATCACCATTACAGTCTCAAAGGGCTTAACAGGCCAAATATTTGTGACACCCCCCTTTACCCATGCCCCCACACGAAAGAAATCTTGAGAAGAAACGCATAGTAGGAGATCCCTTCTTCCAGGGATGGTCAGGAGTGCAATGGGTGCCACAATTGACATACAGGTAAATACATGCACATCATATTAAAATGGTGATGGGGTTCTGGCCGGTTATCCATGAGGAGAGTCCAGGCATTTAGTCCAGTACCCGCAACACGCTACAGACAGAATAGTGAATTAGAACGGAAAAGTACATAGTGGGAATGTATAATGTAATAAGAAAAGCACAAGCAAACAGAGTGGTCTTCACTTCGCATCTGTCGTTTTTACACTCCAAATGCAAGATTGTAGAGGTGCGTTTTGAGCTTTCCTTTGAATAGCTCCACAGAGTCAGCTTTCCTGATGGCAGCCTATTCCATAGGAAGGGGGCTCGATAGGCAAACGCTCTCTGTCCAGCCGATTTCTTTTTAACCTTCGGCAATGAAAGAAGGCCGGCTCCCGAAAACCGGAAGGACCGAGAAGGATTATAAGGAATGATCAGGTCCTTCAGGTAGGATGGAGATAATCCATGCAAGGCTTTATAGGCTAGCAGTAGCACCTTAAAGTCTGATCTGAAAGTTATTGGTAGCCAGTGCAGAGAGGCGAGAATAGGTGTGATATGATCAAACTTTCTCTTTCTGGTCAGCAGTCTAGCTGCCGCATTGTGTAGCAGCTGTAGACTTTTTGTGGTAGAGTTCGGTAATCCCAAGAACAGTGCATTGCAATAGTCCAGTCTTGACGAAACCAATGCATGAATCAGTGTCTCTGCATCCGCTGCAGATAACATTGGTCTGATTCTTGCAATGTTTCTCAGATGGAAAAAAGGCAATTCTAGTTATACTTCTTATATCTTGGTCAAAGCATAGTTGAGGGTCAAACAGGACACCAAGATTTTTGACGGACGCACTCTGTGGGATGGCAAGGCCATCCAACCACAGAGAGACATCCTCAAACTCTTCCTGGCCCCGCTTCAAGCCGATAACTATCAGCTCTGTCTTCCCAGTATTAAGCTGTAGGAAGTTTTGTGACATCCAGCCCTTCACAGCAGCCAGACAGGACTCAACCATTTGAATCTGGGCCGAGTCCCCGGAATCTACAGGAATGTAGAGCTGGGTGTCATCCGCGTAGCAGTGGAAACTAATTCCGAAGCTGCGGATAACGTCGCCCAGGGGAACCATGTAGATTGCAAAAAGTAATGGACCAAGGACCGACCCTTGTGGTACGCCAAAGCGTAATTTACAGTGCTTTGATTCTGAACCCTCATGAAGCACAAATTGGGTTCTATCTGTGAGGTATGATTCAAGCCAACCAAGAGCCGTACCCCCGAAACCAACATAGTGCTCAAGACGGTGAAGAAGAGTGCTGTGGTCGAACATGTCGAACGCAGCGCTCAGGTCCAGCAGCACAAGCATTGAGCTTGTATTTTTATCCAAAGCAAGAAGGATGTCATTTACAACTCTTGTAATAGCAGTTTCAGTTGAGTGGAAATTCCTGAACCCCGACTGGAAAGGTTCGAAGAGATTGTTACTCGTCAGATAATCAACGATTTGCTTTGCTACAATCCAGTGGTTTGCATATTTCCGAAGTTTAGTTTTGGTCATACTTTATTTTTAATGGATTTAAGTGTATTGTTTTTGTGTTTGCATTTTAGATTTGTATTATCTTCAGACTTTAAAGCAAAGTGCTCATTTTGGGGGGGCGGTTGATTAAACAGGATCTGCAGCAGTGGTCTCGCAATTCTAGTTATACTTCTTATATGTTGGTCAAAGCATAGTTGAGGGTCAAACAGGACACCAAGATTTTTGACGGACGCACTCTGTGGGATGGCAAGGCCTGTCTCTGATTCAGACAGGGAAAGATACACAGTGGATTTCCCTTTAAATAATGTAATATGCATTATTATAACTATTCAAATAATCGTTGGGAAAACCATACAATTATCCACGGCTTGAAATTATGTATTTGTGTGTGCTCTTACTATGGCAATTAAAGTCTTCTTCAGATGTGTTTTCATGTCTGCAGTGCAACATCAGTATATAGAACATAACTTAAGACACACACTTACACACGCACACACACATACAAACACTTTTTTCACAAACTGTTCTTTCTTCTCCAATCTACACTGATCCTATGTGACTCCAATGAACTACAAACATTTGTGTACACACACACTTTTTTCACAACCCGTTCTCTCTTCTCTAAACTCAAGAGATGTGTGTACACATGCACACACACCCACACACACACACAACCCCCATGTGTGCGTGATCTGTAGAAGACTTCCTCATATTGTTTGGTGTGTTGTTACAGGAACACTATGTGATTGATATCCTCTTCAGTTACACCAAAGTAGAAAATATCTGTTTGTTTTGAGGTGAGTTTGATTGTGTGTATGTGTTGGTGGGTTATGGTAGATGGGCGAGTGTTTGCGTGGGGTGTGAGTGTGAGTGTGTGTGAGTTTCAGTATACAAACATGCCAAAGTGTACCTTTCAGTTAGATGAGAATACATTTTGAAAGGTCTTCTTGTTTCTGTTGTAATGAAGTGCCTTTAATGCAGAGTATAACATTGTATCTCTTTGTAACCAGTCTTACCACCTCTGAAGTCCCCCAGGGATGTATCCCATCATGATCATTTCAGTCAATAAGATGTCAGAGGGGGCGTCTTGGGTCGTCATGGACTCCACATTTTAACAACTGAAGAGCTTTTGTTCAGGGAGAAATTCCCCCGTCTTGCAACTTTTGTCTTGTTACTTGCCCTTTTTTTCTCAACGTCAAAGATCTCTTCTACATTTGTACATTCCAATCTAAAATATCATCAGAAAACGTTACAAAACGTACAAAACTACCCAATGCAATAATGTGTTGCTAGCTCCTCCCCCAAAAAAGTCGTTTGAGTTTTATACTATCAGCACTCTGCATGTCTAC
>NC_044050.1:13291201-13328701 GCF_902167405.1 Gadus morhua
GAAAACAAATGGAAAACCACTGTGTTGTCTTTTAGAGGCGCTGACGTCGCTGGGAAAAGGGCGATGTCATTGAAAACAGGCTGGCTTCCAGACCCAGTGAGTCACACACTGGACTATATGACAGAGTGGCGATGGTGTCATTCAAAGACGCACGCAAGGACGCACATGCACACACAAGCTTATGGAGATAGTGGAGGAGACAGCAGGACCGTGTTAGGGTAGAGGTCATGGAAGAGAAGAGAAGTTTGCAGAGTTTGGCAGCCTGTCTCCTGTGTGTGTGTGTGTGTGTGTGTGTGTGTGTGTGTGTGTGTGTGTGTGTGTGTGTGTGTGTGTGTGTGTGTGTGTGTGTGTATAGAGAGAGAGAGAGAGAGAGAGAGAGAGAGAGAGAGAGAGAGAGAGAGAGAGAGAGAGAGAGAGAGAGAGAGAGAGAGAGAGAGAGAGAGAGAGAGAGAGAGAGAGAGAGAGAGAGAGAGAGAGAG
This sequence comes from Gadus morhua, assembly GCF_902167405.1. NCBI lineage: Eukaryota > Metazoa > Chordata > Actinopteri > Gadiformes > Gadidae > Gadus > Gadus morhua. The sequence continues at coordinate 13,291,681 of NC_044050.1, forward strand.
AGAGAGAATGTGAGAGATTTAGGGAAGGGAGGGGCTGTTAGAGAGATGATAAATAGATGATATAAAAGAGAAAGAAATAAGGATGAGAGTGTGTGCATGTGTGAGAGAGAGAGAGAGAGAGAGAGCCAGTGGGAGAGTTAGATGTGAGCTGACACACTCCTGCCTCATCATCTTCATCATCGCCCTCATTGTGTATTCGCTGGGAACCACTTGAATAAGTGAGTGGGATTCTGTGAGTGTGTATTGTGTCTGTGTGTGCGTGTGCGTGTGTGTGTGCATGTGTGCGTGCGTGCATGCATGCATGTGTGTGCATGTGTGTGCACGTGTGTGTGTATAAAGGTTGAATGTTGCAGCGTTACAGTGTGTTTTGATGGAGCTGACTGAGTGCGTGTCCACATGCACGGATGGTGACCATGTGCACGGCCATTTTTTGATCCGCAGATCCTTGCTCTGTGCGTGTGAGTGTGAGTGTGTGCGTGTGTGCGTGTGTATGTGTGCTTGTGTGCAAGTCTCCCCATTGCACGGTTGCGGGTTGTAAACAATTATGTTATTGCGTGCCGGCCGGCTACGCCTGAACGCTTCTGTCTGTCCACACACAAAAATGCAAGCATGCATGTCGCACACACACACACACATACACATGCAAACACACACACACACACACACACACACCGACAGAGGTAGCATGCATTCACGCGCGCACCTACTGAGACACAAACACACACACAGGCCTCTCTGATACCACGATATGCACCCACAGACACAAATGAAGACATGCACACACACACACACACACACACACACACACACACACACACACACACACACACACACACACACACACACACACACACAGACACACACACACACACACACACACACACACACACACACACACACACACACACACACACCCCTCTCGGATACCACCATAAGTACAAGTCATTTCCCTCAACAATCTCCCTAAACAACGCAAGGACCATGACCCAATGCTACTACTAGACGTGAACACTAAAAGGATAACAACAGAGGCATAACCAGTGGACACATGAGTGCTCGCTTCGGAGCAGCTAGACTCATCCGCCCCCGGCCTCCAGCCGACCCCATCGCTGACAGCAAGAACCCCCGCTCTGGTGTTATTCCTGCTGCGCTGCGTGTCCGTTTAGCCTACCCTGTTGACAACACATGCAACGGCCTTGTGACTCGTCTGTCGAGGCCAGGTCTGTGCACGGACGCAACACATGACGTGTCGGCGCGTTGTTTCCTCAATGCGTTCTATTGTGAACTAGGTGGAACCAATGTTCTGCTGCTTGTTTCTTTGAGCCGTGACGTCGCAGCGCCCCGAGCCCTTTGATATGGCTTCTGTGAAAGTGATTGTGACTTGCGATGTCTCTGTTTCGGTACGATGACTGGATGAGAAGTTACTAAGGCAGACCTAGATGCTATGTATGTTACTGTTTTTCAATAATGTCTGAACGATAACATGGAATATTGTCTTGGACCCCAGACTAGCTGGTCGTCTAGGCGTCAGCTAATGGAGATTCTTGCAGCAAACAAATCCACTCAGGAAGACAGACAAATGGATGCAGAAAAATATCAAGTCATCATTTTCATTATGACAAATAAATCGAATGCTAGGGGCGCAATTTGGAGCAACCAGCATTAGCAACCTCCATTTTGGAAATGTCACATCGTAACAATCACACCCCTTCCTTCAGGCATCCCTTTTAAAGCCCCTCCCCCATAACACATAACAACTAGCTGGCTTGGTTTACATGGTTAGACTGGTAGAACCAGACAAATAGATGAGGACAGGTAGGCTTATTACAGGTGTGTTACAGCCGTAGTAACAGATTTATTTTAACCTTTAATGATCTTAACCAACCTCAACTAATATGTCTGTGTTTATCACACATGTTACATCACTCAATTTAATTCTTTTTTTTTCAATTTTATTCAGAGGAAACCCCTTGAAATGAACCATGCCGTTTTCGACTGGACCTCACTCATCTACTGATGCTCTCTAGCAAAAACACAAAGTGTGTAATAGACAGTTAAGAAATACATAATTATTGATATTATTGATGTAAATTAAGATAGTATTATTGATATTATTGATATAAATTAAGATAGTATTATTATTATTTTGTTGTTGTTATTTGGGATTTGATTGTTTTGTTGTCCTTCATAAAAATAAATTATTACAATGTTAGGCTAGTATAAATATTTTATTATTGTTATTATTATTATCACTGTTATTAATATAACAGTGTGTTGCTAAAGCGATGCCTGAGCTCTATTAGGGTCCTCTTTCCTTCCATGCCCTAATTAACTCAATTATGGTTCCTGTGTTTTGAAAACAACCCTTCTCTACCGAGCCGAGAGCATGTAAACATTGCACACAGATGCATTCTGGGTCGGCTGGCTGAGTACTGATTCATACATTAAGCCTGGATGACCAGGAGAAGCATCCAGGGCAATCGCACTGACTTGACAGCAGACAAATGAGGGCGTTTGGGTTCGTCCTCGTAATGTAGTCTCTGTAACTGTATTTACCGTATGTGACTAACGTCTTCCTTTAGCAAATGCAGTTATGGCCATCCTGGGATCATTTGTTTTCCACTCGTTGTCCTTTCCGAACAGGACCACAAATAGACATTCACCCGCAAAAGCCATCATTTACCATATTTACGGAAAAAGGGTTTCAGCAGCTCTCATCCTGCACCGGGTTCATCACTGACACAAGCAGCACATGATCTAAGAGAGCAACGCTGTTTCCTAAGGATATGGACATTGATACCCGCTAATCACTCGCTTATCTCACAACTGGATTAAATCAGCGAGCCCGTTGAGAGACAGTTCAGCAGAAGGTGATTGGCTACAATGCCCCAGTTTTGAGTGAGGTCAGAGCGGTGACATTGCTATATCAGACACACACACACACACACACACACACACACACACACACACACACACACACACACACACACACACACACACACACACACACACACACACACACACACACACACACACGAGTAGAATGCATGTCTGTGCATGAAACTATCCACAGACTCTTTAACTCTAGGAACAACATAGCGACCAGTGTTTGCCAAATTAAAGAGGCTGCTAAAATACTAGTGACATTGCTGTATGGCTGTATATTGATGGAGGCTTCTGTATACTTTTTTCCTCACTTGTTTTATAACTAGCACTGACATTAATGAAACAAATACAAATGTGAGTCCAGCTAAGTGATCTCAAGTAGTGTCTGGTTGAAAGCCTGCATTACATTTTAGAAACATACATTAATAGTGCAAAGCTGGTTTGTTTTCCAAAATGTTGGGTTCCAGCCTCTTTTGTTACTTGGAAAAAAGCATTTGTAATACATACTATTACTCACTATACTGCAACTTTATTGCAACTACTTTAGGACTGCCATAAGTAATACAGTAGTACGTACTACTAGGAATACTACTACTACTACCACTACTACTACTACTACTATAGCGCTAATGCTAGTGAAAGCCAGTCTGTTTAAATGATGACATCTAAATAGGCTGTGTGTGTATCTGAATGTCCACGAATGAAAATCGGTGGACAGATGATAGATCTAAAACAGCCAGATCATTGCAGCTGGAATTAATTTGTCGATAAATCCTTCAGTACATTAGTAATTTAGTACACACCATTGCTTCAACTGTTTGAAACCTTGTTACTTTGAAATACAACTGCAGGTAATGTGTGCATACAATCTCTTGGGTGACCAGATACAAGCAGTTTTATAAATACTTTTATAAATGTTTACATCTTTAAACTTTAAATGTATAATAGGTAATGTGTGCATACAATCTCTTGGGTGACCAGATACAAGCAGTTCAGTATGCAGCTTCTTGCCGCTTCATTACATGCATACTAATAAAAAACTGAACCGATCGTTTTGGAGCTAGTTCTCACACAGCACACAGGTGTTTCCTCCCAAATGTCTGCCTTTTTTCCGCCAACCAACAGCATCACATGCAGGGTAATAGTCATACTCAAATGGTTAACTGCAGTAAATTATTCCCTCAGGGTCATGTTTCAACCAGTCAAAATCCACTCCTCTCTTGTAGCTAAGAGTGAGCAAAGTCCAACATCATTTCTCATGTTGTTTCCATCTATCCAGCATCGTAGGCACATTCTCCAGCTCATTAAAGCAGCCCTATTCCACTGCAAAAAAAGACTTAGAACAACCCATCATAAATTGCCAACTACAGACAGTTCTCCCTTCTCCCCTTACTTTCCAAATCACCTGGATGGGCTGTCCATCTCCTGCTACAACAGAGCCACCTGTAGGATCGTAACCAGTCTAACCCTATCACTCAAATGAGGATTCCTGCTGTGGAGGCTCATCATGGAGGAAGACTATATGATATCAGTTCTAATGATGATTTGTTGAAACGTCAGACAGTCCTGTCAACTCTCTGATCTTGATTATGATTTGTTCCCCTCTGGTTGGTCCTTAAAGGTTTTGTAGATGGGTGTGGTGTGCCACAGGGGTCAGTTCTCAGGAGTCAGTCCTGCCTCTGCTCCTCTCATTGTGCCCATGCTTACTAGGATATATCATTGAGGTGCAGGATTTGGTGTCTCGTACCACTGTCAGGCCGATGATACTCAGCTCTGCCTTGATCTGTCCCCAAAGGAAAACAGTCTCTGTGTTTATTTCAGAATGCCTTGCAGACATTTATGTCTGGATGAAGGATGGACAACTTTAACTGAACTTATCCAAGACAGCTTCTCGTCATCCCGAACAAATGTTTAGCTTGCCTTGCGTTGTTAGTAGTGCTTGGGGTTATCCACCACAGCTAACTTTGTGTGACATTGCAATATTGCATCCCGTGCTGATTAATTCTGTATGCCACATCAGGGGATCAGGGGCTGGTCTTGGTCAAGGACCTGGGCCTTTCTCATCATCTTCTCATCAAAAACATACATGGGATATATGCACTAACTCCTATTTGATCTATCTATCCATCCATCCATCCATCTATCTATCTTTCTATCTTTCTATCCATCCATCTGCAGAAAAGTATAGAGCAGCCATAGTGGTGTTGTTCTGCAGTAAAGCAGAACAGTAGACTGGTCAGAATGGGCGAGCGAAGAGCATCCACAGTTGTAGAGAGTTAGCTGTGGGTCGCCAGGTCGGCAGCTTGCCTGCTGTTTCACGTAGTCAGCAGTGGACAAGTGCAGTGCTCCATATCTGTTGTTGGTGTTGATAGCGTATACAGGCCACCTGCCAACAGAGCAGACCAGTACAACGATACTGATTCCATCTATCTTTAACTTTTAGTCATTTTCATGAAGCAAAATGTGTCTGCTCAGTGGAGCTAACAGATGGTTTAGGATGGCTCAATCCGTGCCAATTATCTGCTGCGCGTAGGTTTGATCTTGGCTGTAGCCTTGATAAGAGTAGCCTACTACTGTTTTCAAAGTACTCACTCAAAAACGACAGCAACTGAAAATCTAAAAGTAGGATACACATTGCCTCCTTTCAGATGATATTTCCCTATCATGCCTGCTATTGTAAGGACAGGATATAACAAGATCACATTCCCTGGATTTAATCCAATCCTTGAACATGACCCCCTATCGTGTTAAGTAATTGTACATTATTCACCATTGAATACTGGGCAGCACCCAGTTGGTGCTCAGGTTTCCCTGATATATCACGGGTGCTAGGATGACCTGGTTCCCTACCCCTGGGTAAATAAAGGTTAGATGAAGGATTCAATATTGTCTCACATATGGAACAAGTAGTTATGGCGTCTGCTGTGCGTGATCAAGTCATTAAGGCTGTTCAGGGTAAAGCCTCCACCCCACAACCGACCGAGACCAACAGCTATCCCGCAGACAAGCAAAACCAGATGTCAGGCCAGGCAATGGACACCACCTGTTGTCAGTGCAGACACATCCAGCAGTCACAATACAGATGGTCATGTCAGTAAACATCAAGCCAGGGATGAATGCGTTCACATTCAGCTTAAGCACAGCCTCTGCTTTTGTCAATTAATTTCAATTGAATCAATAGTTGTTTAAGGTTTTGTACAAATATATTTGGTTTGATCTTGGTGGCTGTTAAACCAATCATAGTTTTGTTTTAGACCCAGAATGTCAAAATGGCTGCTGATTTGCTTCAATGAAACTTGTTGCCGATGATCAATCTACATGAGACGGTCACTGCTTTCTGACTCTGTTCTGAAAGGAAGGCGTGAACTCTCGAGTGAATACATTTGTGATGTGAAAGCTAACATTGTCCAAACACAAAGACATTCACTCACGCTTGCAGCCACACACACACACACACACACACACACACACACACACACACACACACACACACACACACACACACACACACACACACACACACACACACACACACACACACACACACACACAAAGCCTGTGATTGTACTGACTGGCGACCTATAGTGAAAGCTTAAAGCAGAACCATGGACCAACAGGTTCACAGCAGTAGGTGGATAATTTGTGTGTGTGTGTGTGTGTTTACATGTGTGTGCACGATGTTGTGTGCCTGTCGTGAGTATGTGTGTTTGTGTGAGTGAGTGTGTGTTGGCGTGCGTGCATGTCTGTGTGTGCGTGTGCATGAGAAGAGATGAAGACACAGATTAGCTCTATGAGATAGGTAACTGCTAAGAAACAAGGTCACGAGGATGTGAGCATCAGATGGTTGCTTTACTTGACAGAGGAAGACTTGTCAGTCGATCATTCCGCCACCTCTTTTATATTTTACTCGAACGATTCGATCAAGGGATGATTAGCTATACCTAATTAATAATATCCCGAATGATGACAAAAAGATCACCAGTCACATCATGAGACTGTAGCAAATACAATAGCCTAAGCTACTTGATTCGCCGAAGTTGAATATATGCCTACACTGTACCTAGGCTACTTTTAAGCCTGAAACATGTCAGCTGATAATACGAAAATCGAATATTAAAGAAGGTGACTCATAGTGCTATCATGGTTTGCGATGGCACGATGGCACATATACAAAGCAGAGCGCCGCTAGTATCGGCTTCTATAGTGACTAGGCTGCTTGGAGCCTATATTTAGTAATGGCACACTGAACAGTCGGACTGAGTCAAGCCGATGACCGGGCTCGGGGAATTACGGGCCTTAAGAAACCGCAGTCGACCGTCGGTTTGGGTTTTACATCATTCGCAAACATAACATTGTGTTTAGCAGCGTGTAATGCCATCGATTTTAAAACAACATCATCATTGTGTGCCCGCATAAAAAAATAGACCACTGTTATAAACAGTCAATCGGAATGGTTGATGATTCAAACCTAAAGGAATAAGCTCTTCCTACGTGCCGTCTCTTCATAGGCATGTTGTACAGCGGAATTTTACAAGGCAGCTAATGAAAGATGAGGCTGCTGAGACATAACTATGGTTTAAACGACCATGTCTCCCAATTCTTTAACAACGACTCATATGTTATCCCGCCATATGATATATTTGCCTCGGATACGATACGGAATATAATATTAATAAAAACCGCGATGATCTTATCAACGCTTCAAATAAAGCCTATATAAAAAAAAGACGCCTACCTTCATTGTCTTTCTGCACTCGGATTTGGAGGGACCCGTGTCTCCAGAGTCAGCCGGTTGCCAAATAGCTAATCGCCCTGATAGATTATTGGATAGGAAATAGCTTAGAAGCCTCCCCGGTCCGCGTACAGACCGATCCGCACTATGCCATAGCGGCGCTCCGTCCGGCAGAACCCATTGGCGAAACACCGTGCGTGTGCGGCATCAATGGAGAGGAGGAGATCATTTCCTTTAGAAATCACTCTTTCTCAAACGATTTCCAGAATGACACCGTAAAAGCCACAGGACAGGTAGTGAAACTGCCTGCCAGTGCATAGGCCTCTGAGGAAGGTGCCATGAATCATTTGCCTAAGACAAATCATAAAGACAGCCGATCTTTGATATATATTAAACGAGGTGGGGCAAGCCAATCACGTTGCAAAATAAGATGTGATTGACGCGTCAAAGACCAATCCCCGGATCTATCTAAGCCAGGGCAACACCATAAGCCAATCACGTGTTACTTTTATTCTGCGGTAAGGCGGGACTCACAGGTGTATTTGTAGATAAGATTGACACAAATACACGTTCGACAGAAATAACCTTTGCGTTGCAAATACACAGTTCCATAATAAGCATTAGAATATGACAAAAAAAACTAAGTTTTTGTTGATGTAGAGTTCACATACGGTATATCTTAAGTCGATATTAACAATATATATATTTAATTGGAGCTAGGCCCATTTAGGCCTGTATTCATTCAGTACTAAATATGCAGGACGAATGATTGAAGGGTGGCCGATAATATAGATAGATACAAGTCATCTGTATCTCCTACCAATTTGAGGTGGACACATTGCCCTCTGTTGGGAGAAAGAAAAACATTCACCGCCATCGAGAGGACAACATTGAAATCTCAACTCCTTTCGTATTACTTCTTATTAAATAACTGCTTGAAATAAGGGCAGGCTTAGGTCAACCAAGACTTTTCGTAATTAATTTGATACACTCGATGATGAACATTCCTATTTGGGTGTAAAAATTGCAAATCATCCCGTTTACTATTTAATAAATACGTTAGAGACAGATTCGTGTGTATTAACATTCTCTGCATTATCCTGCTTTATTTTCCTTAAAAATACCTAGGTAGCCAACTGCCACCACAATGCAGAAATGAGTGGGGACCGAAACTAATGGAACCAACCAATCGGACTCCGTCCGGTCGATCCTGTTGCTACCGGAAGGCAGCGGCCGCGGACTGCATGGGAACACTCGCTGCTAGCTAGCTACAAGGGAACATTGACATCGAAGCAGCTTCGAGATAACACAAAACGTAAGTAAATATGGAGTTATATTAACCTTTTACAGTATGGTTATATACATTTATTTCAATGATGTTCATTAATTGTCCGACCCGAACATGAATCTTTATTTGAAACTAAGAAATTTATCTGAGGGTTTCTTGAGCAAATGGTCTTGTGCATAGCTGGCGCTAGCGTGTTGGTTGGTCATGTCGCAGGCGTTCTGCATTTTGTAACGTAAAGAGTTTCAACACTGGTAATGTTTTTCGGTGCATATTTTTTTATCTTTTGAAAACCGAAGAGTTCTCTTTTCGACGCTATTAGTTTATTTAAAAAATAATCTGGATTCATTGAACAACACGACCCTTTGGAGAAATGCTAACTAGCCGTTAGCTCGCTAGTCACCGGGGATGAATGAGAGTATGTGTAGGAGAATCCATTGTTTATGAATGAAGTGGCTGAAAGTGATCTATATTGTTTGATTGGTTGCAGATCCCCAGGTTTTAATATTGGACGTATGGTTTCAATTTATTGTCATATTTCGTTGCGGATTCAGAGTTTTTGACGAATGTTTAACAAGTAACAGGATTTATTTTTACGGCTGAGGCCTGTTCGCAAAAGGCGTAAATAAAGCTTTTAGAAAGTTTCTTCAATCATGGGTAGCCAAAGCACCAGGATCACCATTTAAACAACAGACTACGTTTCTAATTAAAACATTGCAGTTGTTCACATTTCTTTATCTCTTTTACGATCTTAGAATATTCCCCAAGATGCAGGTATTTTAGGTCACGGGGTCTACTTTTGAACAGTTAATAATGCCTTATCAATACCTGTTGCAAACCAAATTTTAAGCCAAATTCACAAGTTCAAGCTATCAACCAAATACCAAGTTTCACGGCATTCCAGTTCACATAAGGACGTTTATCCCCCTGCATGGAATTTCATTGCAGCCTTTATTGTCTTCGTATAGAAAACATGGCAGAAACTGATGTTGACAACGAGCTGCTGGACTACGAGGAGGATGAGGAGCCTCAGGTAGCCCCCGAGAGCGTGGCCCCCGCTAGCAAGAAGGAGGTCAAGGGGTCCTACGTTTCCATCCACAGCTCTGGCTTCAGAGACTTCCTGCTCAAACCAGAGCTGCTCAGAGCCATCGTTGACTGTGGATTTGAACATCCTTCAGAAGGTGAGTGGAATATGAATTCTGTACAGCACACACTTTAATGGCAGAGAATAGTCGGTGGCTGCTATTATAAAATAGTGCCCGGTGTTGGAATCTATTAATACATGCTGTGAGGTGTTCCAATTTTGTTAGATACTTAATTGGCCGCTTTAGATGCTTAAGCTGTCCATCGTCCCAATTCACACAATTCTTCACGAGAAAAATTTACTTATAGCAACATGGTATGAGGGTCACATCGTGACTATGAACTGGTCTTGAATGATGCCCCACCCTAGAACTTGAATCAACTCTGAATTGTTTGTGGGCCATATTGCTAACAGTTAAATGCGTTGTTGTTTCAGTCCAGCACGAGTGCATTCCTCAAGCCATCCTTGGCATGGACATCCTGTGCCAGGCAAAGTCTGGCATGGGTAAGACGGCCGTGTTCGTACTTGCCACGCTGCAACAGATTGAGCCCGTGGACGGACAGGTGAGTTCATGAATAATCAACTTAGTAGTCCGCCATTAAGTTTGTCTGGAGTAAAGCCTGGCTAGGGAGTTGCTCCGGCCTATGCTACTGTTGGGACTGATGTCCAGAAGACCAGGCCTGATTCGGGCCATTCAAAACCGTTTATTTTGTATTGGGTGGTTTAGCCTTAGCCGAGGACCGATACCGATTTTCTTAGCTGATATTTGGAGCCGATGCTGCCCTGGAAATCCGGAGTTCTCGCGAGAGCACAATTAGAATTTGCTCAGCGAGTCACTCTGGGAACTAACAATACACTTGATGCATTAGTTATAGGCGTTGCTGTTTTACCGACTGGATACGGCAAAGCTCTTATCTATTGGTTAGCTCTGCTGGTCTGGATAAGTCACCCCTTGTATTCTTCTGATTGGTCGTAGTGTTATCCAATGTGTGTTATCCAGTGATATTTTCAAATGCATGCTTGGTGCCACCCCTCGAGTTAGGCCATTTTCATTACTCGTTACCAGACCCTACAGCTTTCTAGATGTGGGTCTGGATTTCCAGGTTAAGCCTCCCTCAATATACATCATAAAAATGACACAAGGATGATAACAAATGTTACAATGTCTCAATTAAAAAAGGTGAACATTTATTGTCTCTAAATTGAACTGTAAATCATGCTGAAGAAAAAAAAAAAATCGGCCGGCCGACATATCAGTCGATCACTAGTGGATTTTTATGATGTTTATACAGAACAGGGTTGTTGAGGCCTGTTTTTAATATTGTAAACAACCAAGATGGCTGCTGCGGATGTCTCATACCTCACATGTGCTCAGATTGGTTGTAGGTCCATACAATTACATTCAGAGGCAATTTGGTCTGCGCCTACTGATAACGCCCCTCTGAAACTGAAAATGAACTGAGAGCTTCAAGCCCATTTTTCATGCTTAAATTTGTTTGACGATGTCGGGCTCGAGAAGAATCATCCACCTCAAAAGAAAGTTTTACATTTTATGCAGTAAGAGGGGCATGGAGACGGCAGAATTTTAAGTTCTACCGAGTTTTGTCCTACCAATGGAAAGTATTTAAAATGTTGAAGCTGACTGGGTTTGACTGACATTCTTTTCTTCCCACCGACCCAAGGTCTCGGTCCTGGTCATGTGTCACACGCGAGAGCTGGCCTTCCAGATCAGCAAGGAGTACGAGCGCTTCTCCAAGTACATGCCCACTGTCAAGGCGGCCGTGTTCTTCGGTGGCATGGCCATCAAGAAGGACGAGGACGTCCTGAAGAAGAACTGTCCCCACATCGTGGTGGGCACGCCGGGCCGCATCCTGGCACTGATCCGCAACAAGACCCTGAACCTGAAGAACGTCAAACACTTTGTCCTGGATGAGTGCGACAAGATGCTGGAGCAGCTAGGTGAGACCCGCTTCTTTGGCCATGGGGTTATGTGGTGGAGTGCTTTATTTCTCTGCCCTGTGCTGAGTACAAGTTGAAAAAACTACCTGTAGATTGTCGGGAAGTGGCTGCATGAGGGGGACGCAATCAAGGTGGTCCCAGAGAAACGACAAGATAAATTGAAGCATGATGCAGAGAAACAATATCAACAGTAGAAAATACCCAGTTGTGTCTGTGTATATACAGTAGCATGATGACAATAAAAATAATAACAATGCGTGTCTACTTGTTAGAAAAAGGGCTTAAATTGTGGCAAGAACCCAATATTATGGTAACTAATTTAATGTTTTGCTTCAACGTGAGCATGTGCTGCTGTTCCAACATTAAAAGCCATCTCCTCTCCCCCTGACAGACATGAGGCGTGACGTGCAGGACATCTTCCGGCTGACGCCGCACGAGAAGCAGTGCATGATGTTCAGTGCCACGCTCAGCAAGGAGATCCGTCCCGTCTGCCGCAAGTTCATGCAGGATGTGAGTCCGCCATCATGTGATCCGTGCTGCATTAACCGATCAGTCATCAGGCCGATTGTGAATTGCAAAGCGATGTAGACACCCACCCTTATAAAGAAATCAAGACTATAACTGTGAGGAGTCTTTAGTCCACGCTAATACCCATTGAAGTGTAGTGGCTCATTGTGGCCCACCAAGATGGTTTTAATGTGACGTGGCCTAAGTTCCAGTAAAGGTTTTGCCCTCGTGGCGCACCTTTTGTGTATTGGGCGGTAGAGCGGTGACTCATACCATGTTTGTGCGTGTCCCTGCAGCCCATGGAGGTGTTTGTGGACGACGAGACCAAGCTTACCCTCCACGGCCTGCAGCAGTACTACTGTAAGCTGAAGGACAGCGAGAAGAACCGAAAGCTGTTTGACTTGCTGGATGTGCTGGAGTTCAACCAGGTGAGGGCCAGCGTCTGGAGCGGAGCACAGAGCTCTTTCATTGTAATGTCGTAGTGCGTTTGTGTCTCGGGGAATTTAATATAAAGAATCTGAGAGAGGTTGGAAGCTTTTGGTAGAGGTACCTCTGCCCAATCTGCTAAGGTAATTTAGTGAAAAACAAAATATTTCTTACAAATACAATGTAAGAGTGTGAGATTTGTATTTTTGTTTTCTGAAAATCGGTCAATGCGTTGGCTAGGGATGAACACCGGAAAGTGTGCGTGTGTGTGTTGGGTCAAACCCTGAGCTGTGTGGTGTCTTTGTTTAGGTGGTGATCTTTGTGAAGTCGGTCCAGCGTTGCGTGGCGCTGTCCCAACTGCTAGTGGAGCAGAACTTCCCTGCTATCGCCATCCACAGGGGCATGGCTCAGGAAGAGAGGTGAGTGCTGGCATCATGTTTAATCAGGACGTCGTACCCACATTGATATTGTCAGGATCAAATCCAAATTGTACCACTTTGCCAAACTATTTGTTTTAACCCCAGCCAACAACGGCATGCAAATAAATCATTAATCTCTCCAGAAATATAGATGCCAAATGCATCATCAGAGTTTTTGTCGTGTAAATCCTAAATCACAATTCTAACTTGGAACACCATTTATTTTGTTTCCTGTTTATTGTAATCCAAAAAAAAGTAACAAATGAATTCATCAGAAATGTGGGGAATGACATGAGGCAGGGTTTTGGGCACCAAAGGGGTGTGTTAAATGGGGAAAACATGAAGCTTCACCTGTCCTCTGAAGGCTCTTCAATCGAATTGCATTGACTGAAACCAACAAAATGGTTTCAGGTCCACCGTTTGGACACCAGGGGGAGGCATTGACTCAGTTATCAGGTCATCCAAGGCAATTGGTGATGCTTTCTTTTTCCGATGATTAATTACCTTGTGAGGCACCTTCTTTAAGCATTTTTTCCTTTATTTTTTTAGGGGATCCTTTTTTCTCAAATCTTTTAAATTGGCCCACCACCAGTAAGCCAGGTTTTCCCTTGATCTCCCATGTCTGTCTGAGACGTTGTGCTTTTGCCCCTCGGTGGTCTGACGTGTGCCCCCCCCGTCTCCCGCAGGCTTTCTCGCTACCAGCAGTTCAAGGACTTCCAGCGACGCATCCTGGTGGCCACCAACCTGTTTGGCCGGGGCATGGACATCGAGCGCGTCAACATCGTCTTCAACTATGACATGCCCGAAGACTCTGACACTTACCTCCACAGAGTCAGTCCTCTTCTTATTCTGTACACGCAGTGTCGGGTTGTTTCTTGTTTATAGATGGGAGACTACTGCATAACCCTCGCTGTCCTGCTCTGACCCCCTCTCCTCCTTCTTGCCTGGTCCCAACAGGTGGCTCGCGCCGGCCGGTTCGGAACCAAAGGCCTGGCAGTCACCTTCGTCTCAGACGAGACGGACGCCAAGACGCTCAACGACGTGCAGGACCGCTTCGAGGTCAACGTGGCCGAGCTCCCCGAAGAAATTGACATTTCCACCTACAGTAAGCTACCCCTTTTATACAACAAGCCTGGCTTAGTGTATGTACTCGTAGCAGCTTTTGGTTACATGTTGGTGCCCTTTTTAAATGTTACACAAGCCTCCTGTTATGTTACTCGACATAGCCTCCGGTATTTCTCTTGGGACTAAAATAACATTTTCATGGGCTCCTGTTACTACCTGTATCCTTAGTAATCCTTGACATGTTTTTCTTTGCTGTGTTTTTCCCCTCCAGTTGAACAGTCCAGATGAGCCACATGTCCAAGTGGGCTTCGCTGAAGACTACCCGGCCCTCAGTGTTTGTTCTTCTATGAAAGAAGAAAAACGTCAACGTTTTAGAAGTTTCTCAACGTACTGTGTCCCTTTGAAAATTGTATTGATGGCGATAACCTTTTTATTTTATTGTCACCCTCATGGGTGTATTTGTTTTTAAGTTCATTGTCATTATTGAATGCGGTTTTTGGTTAAGGAAATAAACCTTTTATATCGTTCTGCAGTGTTGAATTTAATGTTGCACTTTTACATTCATTCTCTGTTCACTGCTGAATGTGACAAACACAGCATCGATGCTCCATTTCATTAAGTCTTAACTCAGTGGTCTATTCTGTTCAAATGTATATTCATAGGATAGTTTATTAAGAACAAGTATATTGTAATTTCATGACTCTTAAAATATTGCACAGTAATGCAAAAGAACTGCAAGGAAGGTAGAGGGTGTCGTTGCAGCTGAACACCGGCACGCAGACACGTTTTTCTCTGAGCTGGCTGCCAGGTTGGATAATAAACACATAAAATTAAATAAAACAAACGAGTGAAACGTGGGCAAAAAATTTAAGAAATGGTTTGACCACCACGTGTGACTGCTACAAAGCACTAGTGTCTCAAATGGTAGCTGTAAAATGCGGCCGGAAATATAGTTGTAAAGCACCAAGATACAATGTCACTTAGAATGAGCCACAGAGGATTTTGAGGAATTGTTCCAAGTAGGAAAGTGCCTAATCTAAATCTCTCACAAAAGGTTATTTGAAGCAAAAAGCTTGTCATTTACATTTCACTCTGGATTTTTATTTAAAATTAAACATTCCGTTTTTGTCATTTGTGAATGTCCAAGACGGCGTCGGCATAAAAAGGAAATAAACCGTCACAGTTCTGCTCACTTCATTTAGAAAAGATTGTTAAAATAGATACAATAGTTTGTACCTGACGATCCACTAATCATCTCCCTTTCAGAGTAGCCATTAACTGCTCGCGGAAACGATTGTCATGTTTATGGATCACGGTGTGTCGTAGCGGGAAACCGTAACTCAAGAGTGATCACCTAGGAAAGCCATAGAGTTAATCCGTCCCATTTCTCGCTTGGCCTCAGACTGTAATTCCTCCTTGTACACCTGGCTCAAGTAGCTACAGTTCTAATGAACAATGGAGCCGCAGGACTCTTATTTCAAGGATCTCTGTTGGAGCAGGAGTTGGTACGGCCCATTTCAGCCCACCACACTCACAATACCCCTTAGAATGTTAATTTGACAGCAAGTGAACACCAAGGCTGCCCCTGCCTGTCAGTCATGTGGACGTGGGGGCTTCTGCTCGTAATAATGGTGTTCAAACCCTGCACATGAAGTCTCCTCATCTGGGGCCACTTGTCTTAAGATGGTTTTCTTTCTTAGAGGAAAACTTGTCTTAAAAGGTCTTTCTTTACAAGAAAAAGACCCTTTGTCTCGAAGTCCATCCCTTTAGGGATGGACCCTAGTCTCAAAATGCCTCCCTTTACTGAGGAAGGTCCCTTGTCTAAAAAGGGTCCCCCTTTATTGGCAGAAGGTCCCTGGTCTAAAAGGGTCCCCCTTTATTGGAGGAAGGTCCCTGGTCTAAAAGGGTCCCCCTTTATTGGAGGAAGGTCCCTGGTCTAAAAGGGTCCTCCTTTATTAGAGGAAGGTCCCTGGTCTAAAAAGGTCCTCCTTCGTGAGAGGAAGGTCCCTGGTCTAAAAAGGTCCTCCTTTATTAAAGGAAGGTCCCTTTTCTAAAAATATCCCCCCTTCATCAGAGCAAGGCTCCTCATTTTAAAATGTCTTCCCTTCATCAGAGGAAGGCTCCTCATCTTCGAAAGTCTGCCTTCAGGTAGAAAGCTTGCGCCGGACGGCTCAGTCGATGAACTTGTGCGTGTCTCCGTACATCCAGTGCTGCGGCGGGAGCGCCGCTTCGTTGAGATGGCCGCAGTCGGCGCTGCTGCATTTGCACGACTGGATGACCATGGCCATCTTCTGGAAGCGCTCTCCGTCCGGGCAGACGAAGGAGACGGGCAGGGTCTTGGTGCGGCGCGGCGCGCAGCAGCGTCCGTCCGTGCACGTGCCGCAGAAGGCGGGTCGGTGGAGGCGCACACTCACGCACTCGCCGTACGTCAGGCGGACTGGCTGTAGGGTCTTATTGGTCGGCGAGCACTTCTTCCCTTTCTGTAAATAGAAATAAAAAGAGGGCAAATATTTCACATCTAGTTTTTTTATTCTCCGGTTGAAGGCATATACCAGATCAAGGAACTTTTGATTAAGGTGAATCCTGGTTGGTTGAGAAAAATCTGCCTGGACAAACAGTTAAGGGATAGGGTACTTCAACACATCACTCCAGCACAGAGAAATCCATCGAGGTCTGTGGGCATCTCAGATTGGGTATTTAACTCTGGAGAACAAATTCCTTTTCAATTCCCCTCTTCTCATTAGAACCTCTGATTGAAGCAATGACAGTGAGAGAGAGCGAGAGAGAGAGCGAGAGAGAGAGAGAGAGAGAGAGAGAGAGAGACGTTCTGTGTGTGTGTGTGTGTGTGTTTGTGAGGGAGAGAATCTCACAGACCACACTGAGGATTAATATAGTCCTACAGCGCTTGCCCTGGCTACCCAGAGTACACAAACTGGACATAGCTATGGACAGTTGCTTGGCAGGAATGCTGGGGGTGCGGGACTATATATAAAAAGGCGCCAGCTTGCCACCCAAACACCAGAGGCTATGTCAGCAGAGCCTCTCTCCCACTGGGTGCACCCAGGCCGTGCTTCCCTAAAGCCCCGTAAAACCAACACCATCTCCACTTGTGTTCTTAAGGGATCAAATCGTTTTTGTGACATTGTAAAGGGCTCTTTTAGACTCTGGTCTATCGGCAGAGATAAAGGCGCGACCTAGATAAGATAAGCTTCTATTAAACCTTCAAAAAAGTGTTATCGTCTGTGTATCAGATAAAGAGATACTTTATCTGTTCACATGGATTCTTAGGAATTTTGCGTGGGCAGCTGTAGTAAACACCATCACCATCGGTTTCTATGACGATTGTAATGGTATCTTCAAACAAGGTTGACCTTTTATATGTGTTTGTGTGTGTTTGTCTGTGTGTGCATCCCTCTCTTTGTCTCGTCACTTTGCACCTTTTGCACTACTGCACTGTACTGTACTGCTGCAATTCTCTGTGAACCATGCATTGTGTGTTTTTTATGTGTGTTAAGTGTTGTACTCCATGTTATTTATGTGTCGTTGGAGGCTTTTTGTGTTGTTATGTTGTGTTGTTATTGTTGCTGTGTGATACATGTGAGCATACCAAAACACATTCCTATCAACTGTATTTTCTATATTGGTGAAGTGGCTATAATATAAACTTGATACTTGTACGTCTTGGGTGTTGATTAAACTGACGCACACATGGACACACACACACACACACAGGTATTCACACATACACACACACACACACACACCCACCCGCACACACACACACACACACACACACACACACACACACACACACACACACACATATACACACACACACACACACACATATACACACACACACACACACACACACACACACACACACACACACACATATACACGCACACGCACACGCACACACACACACACACACACACACTGCGGTTCACACTGTACCTTTGAAGGGATGGGGGGGCTGTGGCACGGCCGCACAGTGCATATCCTGGTCTCTCTCTCCAGCTTGCAGTTGGGGTTGCTGTTAGTGATGCGCGAGGACACGCCCATCCCGCAGCTGCGGGAGCACTGGGACCACTCGGTGGTCTGGGCCACACACCTCTCCTTCAGAAGGCCCCATTCTGGGGCGGAGCAGAGGGATTCTCATGAAGGCAGCGGTACGACCTGCGGCTGCCACACTGTTTTATAGTGTTTATGGGGTCTCCCAGCCCACAGGTGGGTTCTATGCCCAATTACCTTTAGGAATCCCTGAGCAACCCAGACGTAGCTCCTACATGCTCCATAATGACGTGTCACTAAAACACATTCATTGGCGCTTTGGAACAAAGCGCTTTCTAAATTATGTATATTAAATTCTACCTACTAAATTAGGAAATCTTAATTCGTATGAAAGAGCATCATTTGTTTGGCAAAACAATCATAATGAACTTCATTTTCATTGCATGCAGACATGTGTTGACGGTGGCTCCTACCAGGCAGGTGATTGAAGCCATGCTCCTTCTCCCAGCTGATTGGTGGGCTCTCCAGTAGTTGGTTGCCTACAGCCAGGTCATTGGTAGGACTCTGAGGGCGTGGCAAATGGGGTGTGGCCAGCTTGGCGTAAGGTCTGGGCTGCAGTTGGAGGACCTGAGATAAGCAGGCCATGAAGTAAGGTGTGTGTGTGTCTACATATTTTATATTATATTTTAACAGCCCAGGTATTTTGATTTGATTCCCGCAAACACACACGCACACGCACACACACACACATACACACACACACACACACACACACACACACACACACACACACACACACACACACACACACACACACACACACACACACACACACACACACACACACAAACACACCCCAGGCTGGGTTTTAAACAGGTGCTAAAACAGTAAAAGCCGACCCTGTACCTGTTGTTTCTTGGGAAGGCGCCAAGTCCCGCTGTGGCAGTCCACGGTGTAGCAGCAGTGTCCCGGGACCCGCACCAGGCGGGGTGCCGGGCAGGAGGGCGAGGCCAGGGGGAGCCGGGTGTCACACAGTGGGGCGCAGCCCACGGCGCCGTCGATGCAGGTGCACTGGTGCTTGCAGCCCGCCCGGAAACTCTCGCCGCTCTGGTACATTCTGCCGTTGTACTCGCACGTCCGGCCCTCGGATTTGGCTGGAGAGAGAGACGAGACGATAGGTTGTGATTAACAGTCGGTGGTTAAAGGAGCTTAACCGTCACACCTCAGGCTATTTTCTAATTATAAGGAAGCATCGCTGCTTGGCGTGTTGTGAACAGTCACGGTGTCCAATCGCAGACCAATTATGTCAACGGTCCAACCTTAGTACAATGCTCCAACATGAACGGATGGTTAAAGCCGTGATTCACTGCCAGGAAGGGTCAATGGGCTCACACACGTCACAACACGCATGACTCCAGTATCTATGGCACGTCAATGTGCCATAGTCAGGTCATGGGTGTTGACAGCCCCCCCGGAGTGCGTTTGTCGGGCAGGAAGGAGTACGGTTGTGTTTTGACATCCCCCCCCCCCCCCCCCCCCCCCCCCCCCTCCCCCCCCCCTCCACCCCAGGGTAAAGGGAGAGCCGTTACAGTCCTATAAGTCAGACTGAATGGCATTCACCACATTCTCCCGTTTCAACGGTCTAGAGGAGCCATGTTGGGCCATGTGGTGCACCGATACACAACACTACCTGACGGTCTTGGACACGCACACAGACAGGTATAAACATGGCACGCATGCACACAGGCACGTACACACACATAAACACCCCCACACGCGCACCCATAGTAACAGGCATACGCACATTGGCACTCAGGCGTGCACCCACGCGTGCCAACAGACGCTCACACAATAACACAGGTATGCACGCACGCACGCACGCACGCACGCACGCACGCACGCACGCACGCACGCACGCACACACGCACACACACACACACACACACACACAGGGACACACACACAGGGACACACACACAGGGACACACACACAGGGACACCGCTCCACACATACACAGACACACACACATATACACCTGACACCCGACACATGCTTAGGCAGGCTCACACATAAGCAGGCCCACAGAGACACACACACACACAGAAGCAGACGGTGGGGGCTAAGTTGTGAAGGTCAGGCTGTGCGAAAGTTCAGTGGAAAGCCAGCTTCCACTGAACATGGCTTTCCACAGGAAGTCAGACACTTTGTCACCGTCGACGCACAAGAAGCTGCTATTCATAGTGCGGACTGTCCCCGTCCAGATAGTTGTATTTTTATCTCTCACTTTATCGCCTGCTGTCACCTCAACCAGATCTGCCTCAGAGAAATGATCTGACCAATAGGAGGAGGTTACTGACTCGACAGCACGCGTCAAAGTTATGATATACATACATATTCACATGGAATACAAAAGGAATACACCTGAAGTAAAGTTGAAGGTCAATTATTCGGCCAATAGGAGGACATTGTTGATTCTAACTGGATAGATATGGTTGCAGTTATCTCTCTCTCTCTCTCTCTCTCTCGTTCTGTCCCTCTCTCGCTCCGATTCACTCTCTCACTCTCCCTTTTTCTGTCACTCTCTCTCTCTCTCTCTCTCTCTCTCTCTCTCTCTCTCTCTCTCTCTACTCACCCCTACAGATGCCCCAGCCCATGCTGGCGTCGTTGCCGTAGTTACACTCCAGGCCCTTGTGGTGGTCACAGGGCGTGGCGTGGTTGCAGTCCTGGTTGAGCTGAGCGGCGCACACCTTGCAGCAGCCGCACGCGTCCGGCACCGCGCTCACACCCGCCGCACACAGCGGGGGGTGGGGGGGGCACCTGCATACGGCCGCGCACCCTGTGATCACCTGGAGGGGGGGGGGGGGGGGGGGGGGGGAGGGATTAGCCTTTCCATTCTACATACATTCACATTGATTGATTGATTGACAGTGTATTTTATGTATGGGGTGTAACCAAAGCTTTTGAGTCATAATCAAAACCACCCAATATTAAATACATCAAAAAGGTAAATCAAATAACTAACAGATTAAACTGATAAAAATTGGTTGTTTGAAACCTTTAGAAAATGACCATGAAACGTGTACTTTGTAGTTAAAGAGTCCTGACTAATTAAACGAGGGAGCGTAGGGCTACCGGGCAGATGCCTATGAGACAGTAGGCCTAGGTGACTTTGTGACAATACAAAGTGTGGATACGACTTAGTTTCTCAAAGGTTAGTTGAGTCCTCCTTAATGGAGTTCAAACCCATTCCCTTACTGATCATGATCCAGGTGGACTTTGTAATAGGCAGTTTTGGAGCTTGTAGCTACAACTGAACAAGTCAGTGCGGGCTGGTCGTTCTATGTTTTTAAAACCACCTGGTGTCATTATTTGAGTAAGGGCCCTCTCAGTTCGCTGCCAGCCAGTTCCAGTCAATAGGGTGGAGCCAGCATCTCTGACTCAGTTTAGAAAACATGAGTTTCCCTGGAAGCCACGACCTGTTGTGTAGCCTATTTGATAGGCTATTTAATGAGCCATTTTATTAACATTGTTTCCTTCTTTTGTTTGGAAAATAAAAACTGCATGCCATAACTAATCTGCTTGTTCCATAAAGAAACGAGTTTGATGCTGTAAGTCAAGTTATGCATATATAACCTACCAATCAATGATATATAAATAAATAAATAAATGTAGGCTATCAATAGTTTTTTTGTCCGGAGACTAGCGTATTCTTTAAGGGGTCTGTTTGGTTCATACGAGTCTACGTGAGCAAAGTTTGACACCGCAAAGCGCACTAACTCATTGCGTAACAAATAGACTCAATAATGAAAACATGCACAGATAGTCCCAATGTTAGGTTTAAATCCCTAACTCAAACATGTCAGCCACTTGTCAAAAGTGAAAAGCCTTACCTGAGCTTCACCGGCACATGCCAATAGATACAATAAATATATAAAAAAAGCCATGGTCTGTTCCGAAAAGAAAGAAACAAATTAACAAGTGTGGGGATCCGAGAATTCCAAACAGGATTTCCGAAAGTCTAGGATTCACTTTTTTTTTTAGAATAACCTAAATAAGTCGTAGAGGTGGAGAGCAGCCAGGAATCTCTCTTAATTTAATCCGTTGCTTTAAAGTTCCAACACCACTGCTGCTGTTATTTATACCAAGCAGTGCGCACCGCGGAGGCCCCGCCCCCTGCAATACGTCCAGCCAATCAACACCCGTGCGGTGATTTAGACATTCCAGATGCATGAAGATGGGAGAGCAGAACAGTAACTTTATTGGGGGCGTGCTTGGGAATCAATGCAGCCATTCATAAAAATTGCCGGACCCTCTGTATTTATTTTATGGGATAAAAAAACCAAAACGTAACCGGTGCTTTCAAGTCACACTTACGAACATTACTGCCTCTGTGGGCACCGCTTGTCCAACACCAAGTAAATATACCGAGCTGGTCGACGACAGAGCCAAACCGGAGCTCAGATCAAGAGGAGCTCCACCTCAGAGAGATTACAGGAATTCGGTCTGGTTTTCATGGCGGACGCACAACTCTATTAACTGTGTAAATTACCTGCAGTTGTCTGGGAAAGACATGTATCTCACCCTTGTTCATATATTATTAAATATTCTGCGAGTCCGGGAAAATGTGTTTCCACAAGTCCGACATGTTTTGCCGAGGTTATTCCTTGTTAATATCATTCATTGGTTTTCCGTTTTCTTAGAAATATTTCTGACCACGAGGTGCTGACTCGAAGCCGAGCGGGAAATTCGATAGACTCAAGGTGAAAGACCGATTGTTGATTTAAAAGAGGAAAACAAGGGTCTCCCTAATTGCCCCCCCATCCACCCTCGTCCTTTATTTAAAACCGTTTTACCCAACCACACCTGTCCCAACACACAGAGCCCCTTTGATTAATACCACTTGCGCAATGTGAGTCCTGCCATTGAAGGTGATTAATAGGCCTACATGACCCTGGCTCAGCTGGGCCATACAATTACCCCACTTCCATATCGTCGAACACATACATCTTTTGTGCGACATCGATCCCTTCCAAGAATGGGTAGAGTCCATCTCCTTATATAGGAAAAGTCCTTAGTGGTTAACATCAAACCTGAAATCTTTTTATATGACCGATCTTACATCTATTTGCATTGACTCAGCTGTACAGAAAATGCAGCCTTTGGTTTCATTCGCTATCTCCCTTCAATCCAAAAGTGTGTTTACATATCTATATGGTACTATCATTCAATCGTGAATTAAATACTTCTTTGGAAAATATGAATGCACAACTGGTAGACCGACCAGCGAGGACAATATTGTAACATGCACTCTATCACCTCTTTGCGCAAAAGCCATTGTACTAGTAGGCGGTTCAACAAGGACACATTCAATTTCCAACTAACATATTCCAAAGGACCACATCACCAGGATGTTGCCGTTTAAACTGATAGCCTTTGCCCTCTCTCATTCCATTGTCTGACTCACGATCAGAAATAACCCATGGTTGACCACATTGCTAGCCAGCCACAAATGAGTTGACTCAGCCTCACGATCCCTCTATAGTCGTGTGGACCCTAGAAGGGCAAATATGGTTTGAACAGTATTCCACCTTCCTACATTAGGGTGCCAAACATTGAGTATATTATATCTATTTTATTCCGGTCAAAACACTTTCTTATTTGACAACCAAAGAAGTGACTCTTGAACGGAAAGCCTTTGATATATATTTCCGAGACAGCTTGTGACTCGTGCTTGCCCAGGGTCTCAAAGTACTGTATGGCTGTGACTCTGACTACCAGAGCTATAAGCTCACATGTGATGATGGCATGGCTCCATCCGCCTCACATGTTGCACGCAGCATAACAAAACACCACACCTCATAGCGGTGTTTCCCAACCTGGGGGCCCCGGACCCCACTCCGGGCTCGCCTGATATGCACACAGGGTTACGGCCCGGGAGATGCATGGCTGACATTTTGATATCCGACACGTTTTTCATGAAAAATGTTTAAGTGTTTTAAAGGTCTCGTAAAGCGCCTGTATCAACACAGACGGACGCCTAGCGACCCGTATCCTGCGAGGTGAATTAACCACATGGCGGGATGTGGTTGGGGTTTCAAGGGGTCTATGTGGAAGCAGATTTAAGACGGGGGGGCACATTATCAGGTTTGACCTCCCAGCACCATCAAATGCGAATAACAACCAATGGCTCATAGAGGGACTTGAGGGCTGATTATACAGTAGCGGGTCATCTTGAAAAGAACTTCTGACAAACCCCCCAACGAGAACAGGCTTCCTAAACCTCCCCACACATCGCTCAAACAAACTACTGTAACCACGGAAACCAGCGGCGAGGATGCTTCCCTCCCGCCATGCCGCTTTAGGCTGGGTGGTCCGCCCGTCCTATTCAGGGCTGGGGGGGGGCCGTTGAGACATCAGAGTTGAAGTAAATAGAGGAGGACGAGCACACTCTGTCCCCTTGAACACATCTGCTTGTGTACTAAGACTGGTAACGGCTCGTTTGAGCGCGCTCGCCCGTGTGTGTCTCTTTAATGTGAGATGCTTCGGGTTTCTTTTGGTGGCATCGCACCGACAGCCTTCGCAAGTCGCCCCGAACGCCACCGCGAGCGGACAGCCACATGAATGGATATTTGCACAGCGGCCTCCTGTCTTTTTTTTACCCTGACCGCTGCGGTGGATATGTTGCTCAATCAGAAGATGCCCTCACACTGCAAAACCACAGTCTCCGGGGGGATGTTAAGAGAGGGAAATAGTTTGTCTATATGAAAAAGAAATGAATAACAATTACAAAAGCAAAAGAGAGAAGAACACTATAATGACACCATAATAGTTGTTTAGATGTCGTTAGAGAATGGATGACTCTAAACGGGAGCGTGTCAAATGGATGGATGAGGAGCAAACCATTACAAACGCTGTGTTCTAGAACCCGAGTCCCCATGGAGACCGGGCCTTGGCCAGTCTATTTTAAATGTGCTCCCATAATACATCCGGGATTTTACCACTGGGGTGGTCATTGGCGTGCAGGGGGATACACCACGGCCTTCCGCACGCTTGCGTTGTATGCTTGTGTGTGTGTGTGTGTGTACGTGTGTGTGTGTGTGTGTGTGTGTGTACACACACACACACACACACACACACACACACACACACACACACACACACACACACACACACACACACACACACACACACACACACACACTGTCTTACATACTCACGCAATCAAATGTGCTATCAAACATTCAACCCACACACCCACACACACTGTGTGGGTATGTGTGTGTGTGGCTGAATGTTTGATAGCACATGTGATTGCGTGAGTGTGTAAGAGATTCTAGCTTTGCACCTCTCCAATGATGCATAACTGGAAACAAAAATAAGAAGGGGAAGGGGGGGGGGGGGGTTGTCTATCAACACCTGCCGAGCAAAGTGTTGACGGCCATAGTTACGCAATTACATTTGTGCGATGAAGTGCTCCAGAAACTTTGTGGCAGCAAAGTGACAAATGTTAGCATTAGGACGTTTATTCCTTTTTATTTCAAGCTGAATACCCTCTTGATTAGAAAAAGTAATGCTTCCTCGTGTTTATCTTTTGCAAGTTTGAAGACTCCAGAGCAATGGCACTTGGAAGGAAAACGCAATGCATGGTCACAAAAGAGAACGACATAACATGTATAGTACTCTACATTCGTAATGTTGTTCACCTCCAGTGTCATCAAAAAGCCTAGATCATGAATATGGAAAACTAAATAAACTAAATTGTAACTAAAACATTTCTGTGTGTTGAGAATAACAGGTATCTGCAGAACATGAGACCCACAATGATAATGTACATATAATGGAAAGAAAGAAAATAACTAACAGAGGAAATTTTAACAGCTAGAGACATAGATACAGAGAGAGAGAGAGAAAGAGGGAGAGACAGAGTAAATCGGAGCGAGAGAGGGACAGAACGAGATAGTGAGAAAGAGAGAGAGAGAGAGAGAGAGAGAGAGAGAGAGAGAGAGAGAGAGAGAGAGAGAGAGAGAGAGAGAGAGAGAGAGAGAGAGAGAGAGAGAGAGAGAAAAAGGGAGAGAGAAACGAGAAGAGAGAGAGAGAAAGAGAGAGAGAGAAAGAGGGAAAAGGAGAGAGAGTGAATCAGAGCGAGAGAGGAACAGAACTAGAGAGTGAGAGAGAGAGTGAGAGAGAGAGAGAGAGTGTGAGAGAGAGAGAGAGAGAGAGAGAGAGAGAGAGAGAGAGAGAGAGAGAGAGAGTGAGAGAGAGGATAAAACCAACAGGGACAGATACAAGGGAAGTAGTTGGAATGGTGCACGGTGAAAGGGTGTGAACGGGGAGAGAGGGGTGGGGGTGGGGGGAGAGGAGGAAGGCAGGTGTTTTGTGGTGAGAGAGTTTGTTTTTGCTAGGGGAGGAGTGAGCGAAAGCCACATGGCCCTGGCCTGGCCTGCCCTGACACATAGCCCTGGAGCTCTGTATTCCTCCGCACTAAAACATAGAGCCCTGGCTTCTGCATTCTGTACCATATCACTCCACAATAGAAAGTACACCCCTGGCATCGACCATCTGTATCGTATCACTTCGTACTTAGACATAGACCTGGCATCTGCCATTCATGCGGTATCGCTCCACACTAAAACATAGACCCCGGCATCTCCCAACACCGGACCTGTCTCAAGGTCACACACAGGCCTAATTACCAAGTAAGGATACACTGAAGGGTACACTTAAATAAATATCGTCACACCCTACTGAGAGACATATAGAAATACATGTTACATAAGGATAGTTCCAATGCAACTAACTTAATGAGAGTATAGAATGGATACAAGAAAAGAGAGAGGGAAAGAGAGAGAAAAAAAAGAGAGAGAGAGAGAGAGAGAGAGAGAGAGAGAGAGAGAGAGAGAGAGAGAGAGAGAGAGAGAGAGAGAGAGAGAGAGAGAGAGAGAGAGAGAGAGAGAGAGAGAGAGAGAGAGAGAGACAGAGAGAGAGAGAGAGAGAGAGAGAGAGAGAGAGAGATAGAGCGGGGGAAATAGAGAGGGAGGGAGAGAGCACAAGGGATAGATAGAGAAAGAGGAAAAGAGAGAAGGAAATAGAGAGAGAGAGAGAGAGAGAGAGAGAGAGAGAGAGAGAGAGAGAGAGAGAGAGAGAGAGAGAGAGAGAGAGAGAGAGAGAGAGAGAGAGAGAGAGAGAGAGAGAGAGAGAGAGAGAGAGAGAGAGAGAGAGAGAGAGAGAGAGAGAGAGAGAGAGAGAGAGAGAGAGAGAGAGAGAGAGAGAGAGAGAGAGAGAGAGAGAGAGAGAGAGAGAGAGAGAGAGAGAGAGAGAGAGAGAGAGAGAGAGAGAGAGAGAGAGAGAGAGAGAGAGAGAGAGAGAGAGAGAGAGAGAGAGAGAGAGAGAGAGAGAGAGAGAGAGAGAGAGAGAGAGAGAGAGAGAGAGAGAGAGAGAGAGAGAGAGAGAGAGAGAGAGAGAGAGAGAGAGAGAGAGAGAGAGAGAGAGAGAGAGAGAGAGAGAGAGAGAGAGAGAGAGAGAGAGAGAGAGAGAGAGAGAGAGAGAGAGAGAGAGAGAGAGAGAGAGAGAGAGAGAGAGAGCAAGCAAGCGCCGGACAGCGGGAGAGCTAAATGAGGGAGAGGAAATTGAAAAAGGGAAAAGGGGAGAGAGGAATGTAGGGTGTCAGGAGAACAGAAGCACACAGAAGTCTAAACAAGGTAATTAGATCGATTTCTGATTCCTCATCTGCAATTGAAAAAGGTGTGTATAAGTACACATATACATACGTATTACAAGGCATCACAAGTTCCCGGTTATCTATATTGGAGAATGTGCCCCCCCATGCGTGTGTGTGTGTTTGTGCGCGCCTGCATGTATGTGTGTATCTTCATTAGAGCACTTAATAATGACTGTTTTTGGTCTGGGCATGCAATGCTGCTAAAACTTGCCCAAAAGTGAGCAATGGCTCCTCTTGGTGGTCACTATAAAATAACATGAATACAATTGATTATACGCTGGAAAATATCACTAAAAGTAAAGATGAAACCTACTGCAATCTTACCAAGAAAATACCTAGTCACTTGGGGAGGGGGCAGCTGCAATCTGCATACGAAGCGCCTACATTTCATCATCACGTAACGACAGCAGGCCTGTCGTTACGACAGCAGGGAGGTCTACAGCGTAGTTAACAAGAATAATTGAATAAAATATAAAGCAATTTTGTAATCAAACATTCAACAACTATTTAATCACCGGATATAAATTTGAGTTAAACAGAAAGCCGAGTCGCACTAACCTGTTTGCTGTTTAACGCTTACCGGTCTCTTTTCGCGGCGTTCTCCTTATGTAGTGCGTGTCACCACCAGTAGATGGCACCACTTACCACTTCATAGCAATGAAGAAACAACTTGCTCTGGATTTAATCTCGTTTTGACTTCGTAAAGACCAATGTAGGAAGTCTAGGCGGTTGGCAGATACCCGAATACCGTCCGAGCGCTGTGTCCTTTGATAATGTTTTTCATTCTTTTGCTTCTAGTTTTTTTGTGCCTGTATGATTTGTATTGCGAGACTCTGGCTGAAGGATTGTGGGCAAAGCGTCTGATCCAGAAACGGGGATCAGCGACGCTGTTGTGCCTCTGATTAAGGCCTGTGTAATTGGACTTGACTTTGCATGACTTGACCAAGTTAATTCATGTCGTGCGGGGAGGATTTCTAAGTGGGTACGCCACAGCCTAGCCTACCCACTGTTTATATGTTTTGTTTTAGTGCCCCCTCTGATCCCTCCCCCAACCCTCTCTCTCTCTACCCCCCCCCCCCCCCCCCCCTCTCTCTCTCTCTGAAGTCTCCCTGATCTTTAATTAAACTCTTATCTCACGCCTGTGAGAAGACACTGG
Source organism: Gadus morhua (assembly GCF_902167405.1). Taxonomy (NCBI): domain Eukaryota; kingdom Metazoa; phylum Chordata; class Actinopteri; order Gadiformes; family Gadidae; genus Gadus; species Gadus morhua. Next base: position 13,320,933 of record NC_044050.1, read on the forward strand.
AGCTGATGAGAACTTGATCCGTGGGGATGTGTGTGTTCTCTTCTGTTCTCTCTCTCTTTCCCCATTTCCCTCTCCACTTTCTCCCTTCATGGCCACTTTTCATCTCTCCTATCTTCTTAATTTTCAACTCTGTAAATGTGGACATTAATGCTAAATAAATATATATCTGCTGTATTTCGTTCTTTCGTTGGCTCTTTAGTTGCAGCAGTTTTCAGTTTTCAGTTCAGATTCCTTCCTTTCTTTCATCCGTCCCTCCTTCCTTCCTCTCTTCCTTCCTTTCCTCCTCCCTCCCCTCTTCTCTTCCTTCATTGCTTCCTTCCTTTCTTCCTTCCTTCCTTCCTGCCTTCCTTACTTCATTCAATTGATACTCTCATGCTTCCTTTCCTCCTCCCCTCCCCTCTTCCCTCCTCACTTCAATCCTTCCTTTCGGCCTTACTCTCTTCCTCTCAAACCTTCTTCCTTCCTTCCTCTCTTCCTTCCTTCCTCCCTTCCCTCCTCCCTCCCAGCCGAGTGGGTCAGGGTCACCATGGTTATAAGTCCCTTGTGTCATTCTTATCACGCGCCCGTCTGTTCCTGTCACCCACGACCCAACTGATTAGAGTGGCTGTCTCCTTCACACACATACACGCACACGCGCACACACACGCACACACGTGCACACACACACGCACATACGCACAAGCATAGGAAAGCAGGCACGCACACATACACACACACACACGCATGCACATACGTGCACACACACGCACATACGTGCACACACACATACACACACACGCATTCGCACACACACACGCACACACACACACACACACACACACACACACACACACACACACACACACACACACACACACACACACACACACACACATACACACACACACACACATACACAAGGAGCTGAGAGCAGCTGTTAGTTGAGGTCGGGAAAACGGCTTCCGTGCGACTGAGGAAATATGTATTATGATCTGAGACTGTAATGAGTCCGTTCTTAGATCTGAAAGCAAACAGACGGGGGGATAGCAGGCTGGCTTAGCGAATAAACAAACACCAATGAGAGAGCTTTTGTCGGCTCAAACACGGCCAGCCCGGCCGTACAGAGTGACACAGGGAAACACAAGTGGGGGATTTGCCATCTAATCTTTGAAACATTAAAGGAATGCAACTTAATAGTTCTGGTTGACCAGCTTTTCATGCTACAAACAGAACAAGTAGTCTTAATTCTTCCCCTCAACTAATATCCTCTTCTTGTCTCTCTCTAGGTACAGCTGTCCAGGGAAATTATTGTTTCTGTTATATTTAACTACAGCAAATTAAATGTTCCCATATCATATTGACACTCTTGAGACCTTGTTTTGCTCCGTGCTGCTTCTATAGCCTGAGGGGAAGGAGACAACAGGCCACTCACAGTCATTCGTTCTATTATACAACTCAGATGTTGATCTATTCTCACTACCCCTGCAGAGATTATATTCTAGCCATGTCATTTTTCTGTTGTTTTCATCCCATTTCGGTTCTCCTGGACTCCATCACTCTCTCTTTATCCCCTCGAACCTCCTCCTTCCACTCTCTCCCATCTCCCTCACTCTCCCCTCTCTACTCCCCCCTCCTCTCCTCTCTCCCTCCCTCCTTCTCTCTCTCCCTCTTCACCCATCTCACCTCCTACCCTCCTTACCCCTCTCTCCTCTTCCACCCTCCCACCTCAATTCCCCTTCATGATGACCCCTCTTATTAGGGGTCCAAGCCAACAGGTTGGATCCCTATTGTTTTTGTAAGGATTTTTAGGGGTCCAAGCCAACAGGTTGGATCCCTATTGTTTTTGTAGTGTTTATTATTATACTTACCTCCTTGAAAGTGGTACCGCAGCCCAAACCGTAAATGGTGCCGACACGCCAATTGCATGACTAGATCCAGATCCGTGGGGACTACGCAGACGCCAAAATCCAGACATGCCGGCCACTAGGTGGCGCTATACCTAGGAAAACACGTTCGGGGCTATAACTCCCACACCGAACCTTCCAGAGTCCAAAAACTTGTACCCACAGATGCACTGGAGTCTGCTGCATCTTTTGACCTAGGCCACGCCCATTTGCGTCTATGAATATTTTTCGCTAAATCGCGAAAACCGCAAAAATGTTTTTTCGCTACTCCTCCCACATTTCCCGACCAATTGACACAAAACTTTACACACGGCATCTTCAGACCTACACGAAAAGAATTCCTGCATTACTTTTTTGATCCGACCTTCGACGACGAAACGGTTGCGTTTTGAATTTTGGTTTATTAGCTAAATTAGACGTGGAAAATCCAAAATCCCAAAAAAATCAAAATTACACATCGGATCGACTCCAAATTTTACACACATGTTGGTGCTAACCTTACTGTCGTACGATAAAAATTTCGGAAAATTTCGCCATTAGGGGGCGCCATAAACGAGGAAATTGTATATCTTCTACAAAATTTCGCCGCGAAAACGCTACACTGACTTCTCGCTACTCCTACCACAGTCAAATCCTTTGTATCCACAGGTTCAGGGTAGCGTTTTGAACACATGCTTCGCGTTGTGCCGGCGAAACGCACATTTCTTGTCGCGTTGTGCCGGCGAAATGCACACTTCTTGGACCCCTGCATAACTGCTTGCAGTTCTAGTTAGGGGTCCAAGCCAACAGGTTGGATCCCTATTGTTTTTGTAAGGATTTTTATTAGGGGTCCAAGCCAACAGGTTGGATCCCTATTGTTTTTGTAGTGTTTATTATTATTATTATTATACTTACCTCCCTGAAACTGTGCCCACAGCCCAAACCGTAAATGGTGCCGACACGCCAATTGCATGACTAGATCCAGATCCGTGGGGACTACGCAGACGACAAAATCCAGACATGCCGGCCACTAGGTGGCGCTATACCAAGGAATACGCGTTTGGGGCTATAACTCCCACACCGAACCTCCCACAGTCACAAACTTGTACGCACATATTCACTGGAGTCTGCTGCATCTTTTGGCATAGGCCACGCCCATTTGCGTCTGGAATTTTTTTTCGCAAAATCGCGAAAACCGCAAAACAGTTTTTTCCCTACTCCTCCCACATTTCTTGACCAATCGACACCAAACTTTGCACAAGGCATCTTCAGACGCACACGCAAAGAACGCTGGAACACTTTTTTGATCCGACCTTCGACGACGAAACGGTAGCGTTTTGAATATTGGTTTATGAGCTAAATTAGACGTGGAAAATCAAAAATGCAAAGAAATCCAAAATTAGACATCGGAACGAGTCCAAATTTTACACACATGTTGGTGCTAACCTTAATGTCGTACGATAAAAATTTCGGAAAATGTCGCCATTAGGGGGCGCCATAAACGAGGAAATTGTATATCTTCTAATTGGCCAAAGGAATGTTCTTCAAACTATGAGGGAACCATCAAGGGGCAAACCCGAGTCTATATAAAAATTATGGTCAAGAATTATTAATGTGGGCGGGAGTTATTTGGAAAAGGAAAATTGTCTTTGCAAAATTTCGCCACAGGGCGGCGCCAAAAAACGACGACATTGTCTATCTCCTATTTGGCCAATGGAATGTTCAGAAAACGCGTTTTAGGCTATAACTCCCACACCGAACCTCCCACAGTCAAAACCTTTATAACCACATGTTGTTCACGGTAGCGTTTTGAATACTTGCTTCGCGTTGTGCCGGCGAAATGCACATTTCTTGTCGCGTTGTGCCGGCGAAATGCACACTTCTTGGACCCCTGCATAACTGCTTGCAGTTCTAGTTATTATTATTATACTACCTCCCCGTGAAAGTGGAACCACAGCCCAAACCGTAAATGGTGCACACGCGCCAATTGCATGACTAGAACCAGGTACGGCACCGCTACTCAGATAACCAAATTCAGACACGCCGGCCACTAGGTGGCGCTATACCAAGGAAAGATGCGTTTGGGGCTATAACTCCCACACCGAACCTCACACAGTCAAAAACTTGTACCCACTTATTCACTGGAGTCTGCTGCATCTTTTGGCATAGGCCACGCCCATTTGCGTCTATAATTTTTTTTCGCAAAATCGCGAAAACCGCAAAATTGTTTTTTCCCTACTCCTCCCACATTTCTTGTCCAATCGACACCAAACTTTGCACACGGCATCTTCAGACGCACACGCAAAGAAAGCTCGAACACTTTTTTGATCCGACCCTCGACGACGAAACGGTAGCGTTTTGAACATTGGTTTATTAGCTACGTTTTACGCCGAAACGCAAAAATTCTAAAAATACCAAAAATAGACATCGGATCAAGCCCAAATTTTAGACACATGTCGGTGTTACCCTTAATGGCGTTCAATAAAAAAACCGGAATTTTTCGCCATTAGGGGGCGCAATAAACGAGGAAATTGTATATCTTCTAATTGGCCAGAGGAATGTTCTTCAAACTATAAGGGAACCATCAAGGGGCAAACCCGAGTCTATATAGAAAATATGGCCAAGAATTATTAATGTGGGCGGGAATTATTTGGCAAAGGAAAATTGTCTTTGGAAAATGTCGCCACAGGGCGGCGCCAAAAAACGACGACATTGTCTATCTCCTATTTGGCCAATGGAATGTTCTGAAAACGAGTTTTAGGCTATAACTCCCACACCGAAGCTCCCACAGTCAAAACCTTTGTATCCACAGGTTCAGGGTAGCGTTTTGAATACTTGCTTCGCGTTGTGCCGGCGAAATGCACACTTCGTGGACCCCTGCATAACTGCTTGCAGTTCTAGTTATTATTAGGGGTCCAAGCCAACAGGTTGGATCCCTATTGTTTTTGTACGGATTATTATTATACTTCCTTCGTTAGAAGTGGTACTACAGCCCAAACCGTAAATGGTGCACACAAGCCAATTACATGACTAGATCCAGGTCCGTGAGGTGACGGCAGACGACAAAATCCAGACATGCCGGCCACTAGGTGGCGCTATACCAAGGAATACGCGTTTGGGGCTATAACTCCCACACCGAACCTCCCACAGTCAAAAACTTGTACCCACATATTCACTGGAGTCTGCTGCATCTTTTGACATAGGCCACGCCCATTTGCGTCTATAATTTTTTTTCGCAAAATCGCGAAAACCGCAAAACTGTTTTTTCCCTACTCCTCCCACATTTCTTGACCAATCGACACCAAACTTTGCACACGACATCTTCAGACGCACACGCAAAGGAATCGTAAGACAGTTTTTTGATTTTTTGATGACGAAACGGTAGCGTTTTGAACATTGGTTTATGAGCTAAATTAGACGTTGAAAATCAAAAATCCAAAGAAATCCAAAATTAGACATCGGAACGAGTCCAAATTGTACACACATGTTGGTGCCAACCTTAATGTTGTACGATAAAAATTTCGGATAATTACGCCATTAGGGGGCGCAATAAACGAGGAAATTGTATATCTTCTAATTGGCCAAAGGAATGTTCTTCAAACTCAAGGGAAACCATCAAGGGGCAAACCCGAATCTATATAGAAAATATGGCCAAGAATTATTAATGTGGGCGGGAGTTTTTGGCAAAGGAAAATTGTCTTGGGAAAATTTCGCCAACAGGGCGGCGCCAAAAAACGACGACATTGTCTATCTCCTATTTGGCCAATGGAATGTTCTGAAAACGCGTTTTAGGCTATAACTCCCACACCGAAGCTCCCACAGTCAAAACCTTTATATCCACATGTTGTTCACGGTAACGTTTTGAATACTTGCTTCGCGTTGTGCCGGCGAAATGCACATTTCTTGTCGCGTTGTGCCGGCGAAATGCACACTTCTTGGACCCCTGCATAACTGCTTGCAGTTCTAGTTAGGGGTCCAAGCCAACAGGTTGGATCCCTATTGTTTTTGTAAGGATTTTTAGGGGTCCAAGCCAACAGGTTGGATCCCTATTGTTTTTGTAAGGATTTTTATTATTATACTTCCCGCGCTAAAAGTGGGCCCACAGCCCAAACCGTAAATGGTGCCGACACGCCAATTGCATGACTAGATCCAGGTCCGGCACCGCTACTCAGATAACAAAATCCAGACACGCCGGCCACTAGGTGGCGCTATACCAAGGAAAGACGCGTTTGGGGCTATAACTCCCACACCGAACCTCCCACATTCAAAACCTTGTACACACATATTCACTGGAGTCTGCTGCATCTTTTGGCATAGGCCACGCCCATTTGCGTCTAGAATTTTTTTTCGCAAAATCGCGAAAACCGCAAAACTGTTTTTTCGCTACTCCTCCCATATTTCTCGACCAATCAACACCAAACTTTGCACACGACATCTTCAGACGCACACGCAAAGAATGCACGAAACACTCTTTTGATGCGACCTTTGACGACGAAACGGTAGCGTTTTGAATATTGGTATATTAGCTAAATTAGACGTGGAATATCAAAAATCCAAAGAAATCCAAAATGAGACATCGGATCGAGTCCAAATTTTACACACATGTTGGTGATAACCTTAATGTTGTTCGATAAAAATTTCGGAAAATTTCGCCATTAGGGGGCGCAATAAACTACGAAATTGTATATCTTCTAATTGGCCAAAGGAATGTTCTTCAAACAATGAGGGGACCATCAAGGGGCAAACCCGAGTCTATATAAAAATTATGGTCAAGAATTATTAATGTGGGCGGGAGTTATTTGGAAAAGGAAAATTGTCTTTGGAAAATTTCGCCACAAGAGGGCGCAAAAAAACGACGAAATAATACATCTCCTAATTGGCCAATGGAATGTTCTGAGAACGCGTTTTGGGCTATAACTCCCACACCGAACCTCCCACAGTCAAAACCTTTATATCCACAGATTCACTGGAGTCAGCTGCATCTTTTGGCGTACGCCGTTTCTCAATTTCGAACACATGCTTCGCGTTGTGCCGGCGAAATGCACACTTCTTGGACCCCTGCATAACTGCTTGCAGTTCTAGTTATTATACTTCCCGCGGTGAAAGTGGAACTACAGCCCAAACCGTAAATGGTGCACACGCGCCAATTGCATGACTAGATCCAGAATCGGCACCGCTACTCAGATAACAAAATCCAGACACGCCGGCCACTAGGTGGCGCTATACCAAGGAATACGCGTTTGCGGCTAAAACTCCCACACCGAACCTCCCACAGTCCAAAAACTTGTACACACAGATGCACTGGAGTCTGCTGCATCTTTTGGCCTAGGCCACGCCCATTTGCGTCTAGAAATATTTTTCGCTAAATCGCGAAAACCGCAAAACTGCCTTTTCCCTACTCCTCCCACATTTCTCGACCAATCAACACCAAACTTTGCACACGACATCTTCAGACGCACACGCAAAGAATGCATGAAACACTTTTTTGATCCGACCCTCGACGATGAAACGGTAGCGTTTTGAATATTGGTTTATGAGTTAAATTAGACGTGGAAAATCAAAAATCCAAAGAAATCCAAAATTAGACATCGGAACGAGTCCACATTTTACAGACATGTTGGTGCTAACCTTAATGTCGTTCGATAAAAAATTCGGACAAATTCGCCATTAGGGGGCGCAATAAACGAGGAAATTGTATATCTTCTACAAAATTTCCCCGTCAAAACGCTACACTGACTTCTCGCTACTCCTACGTTGTGCCGGCGAAACGCACATTTCTTGTCGCGTTGTGCCGGCGAAATGCACACTTCTTGGACCCCTGCATAACTGCTTGCAGTTCTAGTTAGGGGTCCAAGCCAACAGGTTGGATCCCTATTGTTTTTGTAAGGATTTTTATTATTATTATTC
>NC_044050.1:13333701-13356201 GCF_902167405.1 Gadus morhua
GGTATTTCTCTCTCACGCGTTAGATACAATTCCCTCCCTTATGCTTCATAGTTACTATACCAAAACATGCCTACTTTAACAAATAAAGTGAGTTAAAAGCGACCAAGGATTGGAATAGTTTCTTCAAGAAAAAACGTAACACTTCCACCAGTGGATAGTACAAGTATTATTATTTTTACTGCAAATAAAAGGTGTCGTAATAGACCATAAATCATGAGATGCCGTGCAGCACGTATTTCGTACAACACACAAATACTTAAATAAAATCCTTTCATGTACTATTAATGCATCTAAGTGGTATGTGGGAGCCATTCCAGTATTACGTGTGGGCGTTCAGACAGGTATGTTTGAGGACTTTTACTTGTATGCGTGCATTTAATCTGAGTATGTAAGAGCACATCATGTAAATAAAGGAGAGCACACGCTCGCACTGGGACCGACGCACAGGCACGCACACAGGCAATAAAATGGAACACAAAATGTCAGATGATGTGAGTTTTAATGGACCATTTTAGGTGTCAGTGTGTGACGTACCGTCCATTCTATTTGAGTAGCAATAGCCATTTTGAATGGACACCTATGTTACGGCCACAAGCTGTTGAGAGACAATGTCCCCGGCCCGTGTGAAATCATAACATTCATTACAGGGAAGGGTAAATCAGAAAAATGTATCACAGTAAAGTCCTCTTCCCCTGCACACATTAATCATGTCACCGCTTACAAAAAAAGTATTTTACTGTTTGCTGCCTCTAATGTTAATCGTACAAAAGGTCAAAGATAGTCCTATTTTTTAAAATGTCTGCATATGAGAACTTAGTACTATAAAGCTGCACAATACCAAACAATGCGCTAGTCACAAATGAAGCTGAGTTTCTCCCGACAGTCGCGAGCTTCCCAAAGCCCCTCTCTGGTCAAGGCCCCGCAGGAGCCGTCCAGGGCCGGGCAGCGGGGCTCCCGGGGCAGGGTCTCCTCTCCGTTGTCTCTGGGGCTTCTTCCTCCTGCCTTGCTCCAGCTTTGGAACCCCATCGGGTCCCCGTTCACCCAGAGCCAGCGGTTCCGGAGGTACCGCAGGCCGACCCACACGCGCTGGGTCTGTGTCTTCTGCAGCTCGCTGAGGGCCAGCAGGTGCCGGGTGTCGGAGGGCATGGCGAGGAGGTCGCCCTCCTGCCGCCTGCAGTGCTCCAGCGCCTCCTCCCACCGCAGGTTCTCACTCACCAGCGTCAGGCTGATGCAGAAGAAGGACCACGGATTGGGCTGATGGGCATCGTACCACTCCCCGTTGGGGTTGATAAGTCCGACCCACTCTATTCCACCCCAGTTGTTGGGTTCCGTGTCTTCCCACGGTTGGTAGTCGGTGAGGACGCCCCCACCGGACCACCGCCAGACGCTGTTGTTTTTGTGGAGACCCACCCAGCCCCACTTCAGTGTACCCCCGGAGGCCTTGCGGAGCCCGTCGGTGTCACGCACGCTGGTTACGGGGGAGAGGTCGGTGTGCTCAGCCCTGCATGTTTTCTGTGCGTCGGCCCATCCCCTGGGCTGGTCCACGAATACGTGCCTGCCTAGGACGCCACTCAAGGCGTAGGTGAGTAGAAGGATCCATAAGAGTGGCCGGTCCATGGCGGCTGCGGTGGCGGTGGTTTCAGTTCTTCAGGCAGGTTCTTCTCTCTGTCGGCTGGTCTCTTTCTGTGCCTCTAGAAGAACATGGATTTACATATTCATACAGGATTTGGTTCCAGCTTACACCTTTGTCAAAAACAAATATGAATGCAAAGTGATTTTTATTCACGAGCAAGTTTTGCAATCAGGTGGGCGATCCTTAAGCCGCGAACACACCAAGCGCGTACCTCGCGTACCATGTACGCGCGTAACGCAGCTAAAATGTTGCTGGACCATTTTGTGTCAAAAATGGTCAGATACGCGCGTAACGCGCGTAGATGAGACCGCCCAAAACTCCCCCCCCCCCCCCAGCCTGTGGCTGCGCTGGATTTAGGAGTCCGAGGAAGGAAACCCAAACGCCGCCGTGTTTGGGTGGATGATAGAGCTTGGATCGGGTTAGATTAAATAATCTCGGATATAAATAACAATAATCGGGTTAAATAACTTCACATGGTGTGTCTGGTGTGTTTCCAGCATTCGTAGTGTTGATCAGCAGAGAAATAGTCCGCCAAGACGTTGAGGTTGCTTAGCAATCAGAGACTCTGTCCATGCAAGTGAACGGAGCGTTCACTCTTCGTCATAACTATCAAACCAAACATCCTTCACATTCACCGAGCGAACCTTATGAAAGTAAAATGCACATTTCTCGCTAGAAATGTTTCCATAAACGCATTTAATGGCGTAACTATGTTACTATTTCCACCCAGAATAAAGAAAGTTGCCGCCCGTGGCTGCCATGGACATGGCTGCGCTGGAGTCCGAGGTAGGAAACCCAAACACCGCCGTGTTTGGGTGATAGAGTTTAGATCGGGTTAGATTAAATAATCTCGGATATAAATAACAATAATCGGCTTAAATAACTTCACATGGTGTGTCTGGTGTGTTTCCAGCATTCGTAGTGTTGATCAGCAGATATATAGTCCGCCAAGACGTTGAGGTTGCTTAGTAACCAGAGACTCTGTCCATGCAAGTGAACGGAGCGTTCCCTCTTCGTCATAACTATCAAACCAAACATCCTTCACATTCACCGAGCGAACATTATGAAAGTAAAATGCACATTTCTCGCTAAAAATGTTTCCATAAAAGCATTTAATGGCGTAACTATGTTACTATTTCCACACAGAATAAAGAAAGATGTCGGCCGTATGCTTCTGTCCAAGCTCACTACTCTCTGCCAGTGACGTCGGGTCAAGCTCAACGCTGATTGGCTATTGCGGCGCGTATGAGCGTAAAAAGTTCAATTTTTTGAACTCCTCGTACGCGCATATATGTACGCACGTATATATACGCGCGTATATATACGCGCCTCATACGCGCCTAACGCGAGTAAAATGTTGCTTATACGCGTGTAACGCATGTACGCGTCTCATACGCGCGTAAACCAATGGTTCCCTATGGAAAAATTGCCGATTTTATACGCGTGATACGCGGGTAACGCTTTTGGTGTGGCCGTACCTTTAGGCGTCTGGTACGGGTCCAAACTCCTAACCAGGATCCGATTGGTAACAGCACGTTAAGGTACGGCCACACCAAAAGCGTTACCCGCGTATCACGCGTATAAAATCGGCAATTTTTCCATAGGGAACCATTGGTTTACGCGCGTATGAGACGCGTACGAGCGTTACATGCGTATAAGCAACATTTTACTCGCGTTAGGTGCGTATGAGGCGCGTATATATACGCGCGTATATATACGCGCGTACATATACGCGCGTACGAGGAGTTCAAAAAATTGAACTTTTTACGCGAGTAACGCTCATACGCGCCGCAATAGCCAATCAGCGTTGAGCTTGACCCGACGTCACTGGCAGAGAGTAGTGAGCTTGGACAGAAGCATACGGCCGACATCTTTTTTTATTCTGTGTGGAAATAGTAACATAGTTACGCCATTAAATGCTTTTATGGAAACATTTTTAGCGAGAAATGTGCATTTTACATTCATAATGTTCGCTCGGTGAATGTGAAGGATGTTTGGTTTGATAGTTATGACGAAGAGGGAACGCTCCGTTCACTTGCATGGACAGAGTCTCTGGTTACTAAGCAACCTCAACGTCTTGGCGGACTATATATCTGCTGATCAACACTACGAATGCTGGAAACACACCAGACACACCATGTGAAGTTATTTAAGACGATTATTGTTATTTATATCCGAGATTATTTAATCTAACCCGATCTAAACTCTATCACCCAAACACGGCGGCGTTTGGGTTTCCTACCTCGGACTCCAGCGCAGCCATGTCCATGGCAGCCACGGCCGGCAACTTTCTTTATTCTGGGTGGAAATAGTAACATAGTTACGCCATTAAATGCGTTTATGGAAACATTTCTAGCGAGAAATGTGCATTTTACTTTCATAAGGTTCGCTCGGTGAATGTGAAGGATGTTTGGTTTGATAGTTATGACGAAGAGTGAACGCTCCGTTCACTTGCATGGACAGAGTCTCTGATTGCTAAGCAACCTCAACGTCTTGGCGGACTATTTCTCTGCTGATCAACACTACGAATGCTGGAAACACACCAGACACACCATGTGAAGTTATTTAACCCGATTATTGTTATTTATATCCGAGATTATTTAATCTAACCCGATCCAAGCTCTATCATCCACCCAAACACGGCGGCGTTTGGGTTTCCTTCCTCGGACTCCTAAATCCACAGGCTGGGGGGGGGGGGGGTCTCATCTAAGCGCGTTACGCGCGTATCTGACCATTTTTGACACAAAATGGTCAAGCAACATTTTAGCTGCGTTACGCGCGTACATGGTACGCGAGGTACGCGCTTGGTGTGTTCGCGGCTTTAGTCGATGGATCCATCTTCTTCAAGGCTCTGAGAAACAGGCAAAGAGCCGTTATTGGGATTCCGGGTGTTCAGCTAGGATTTGTAATCATCCTGAAGCCATTCATGAAGCATTAAGAGATTGAGACTCGTCCTCTGAAGTCACCTTCTAGGGAAGGGATCTGGTTGTCCGCTGATTGTTATGAAATATTGAGAGTTTTGTATTGTGTAATATCAGGAAAAAACGCAAGACATCATTTTTTACAATATTGAACACCATATACCCATGTCAAAATTCCTATCCCCCCGAAGCATGACATATGGCATACTCGGGGGGGAGGGGGGGCGCGGCTCCGTCCATGAAGACAGAGCACAGAGAGAAGACGGAGGGGGCATGTCTTGGATGGGACTCTATTTTCCGTGTAGGTCTCCAGAGAGTGAAGAAGTGCCCTGACGCCCTGCATTTACCCGATTTGGTGTCAGAAATCAATAATGTCTGCCTGAGCCTTTAGATTAGTGTACAAACACTACAAACACTGTGCGGCGGTGAAGAGTAGTTTTCGTTTCGCAATACATCCCTCGGAGGGCTCCCTAAAGGTGCGGCCACACCAGACGCGTATCTCGCGTACCTCGCGTATAAAATCGCCATTTTTTCCATAGGGAACCATTGGTTTACGCGCGTATGAGACGCGTACACACGTTACACGCGTAAAAGCAACATTTTACGCGCGTAACGCGCGTATGTGGCGCGTATATTTACGCGCATAACGCGCGTAAAGCGCGTATATCGCGTGTATCGCGTACATTTCAAGAGTTCAAAAAATTGAACTTTTTACGCTCATACGCATGACGATTAGCCGCGTTGCCCAATCAGCGTTGAGCTTGACCCGACGTCACTGGCAGAGAGTAGTGAGCTTGGACAGAAGCATACGGCCGACATCTTTCTTTATTCTGTGTGGAAATAGTAACATAGTTACGCCATTAAATGCTTTTATGGAAACATTTCTAGCGAGAAATGTGCATTTTACTTTCATAATGTTCGCTCGGTGAATGTGAAGGATGTTTGGTTTGATAGTTATGACGAAGAGGGAACGCTCCGTTCACTTGCATGGACAGAGTCTCTGGTTAAGCAACCTCAACGTCTTGGCGGACTATATATCTGCTGATCAACACTACGAATGCTGGAAACACACCAGACACACCATGTGAAGTTATTTAACCCGATTATTGTTATTTATATCCGAGATTATTTAATCTAACCCGATCTAAACTCTATCACCCAAACACGGTGGCGTTTGGGTTTCCTACCTCGGACTCCAGCGCAGCCACGGCCGACAACTTTCTTTATTCTGGGTAGAAATAGTAACATAGTTACGCCATTAAATGCGTTTATGGAAACATTTTTAGCGAGAAATGTGCATTTTACTTTCGTAATGTTCGCTCGGTGAATGTGAAGGATGTTTGGTTTGATAGTTATGACGAAGAGGGAACGCTCCGTTCACTTGCATGGACATGGACTCATCTAGGCGAGTGACGTAGGCGCGTATGGCGCGTACGCGACCATTTTTGACACAAAATGGTCAAGCAACATTTTACGCGCGTATCTCGCGTAAAAATTACGCGAGATACGCGTCTGGTGTGGCCGCACCTTAAGGGAAGTAGCACAAAGCGTGGGTGTTAATGAAACCATGATTTAGCCACACCCTGGAATTTAACCTTCTGTTACGTATTTTAAGCACATAAGCTGCCCCCCCATAGCCATTAGGAAGCAGGATCGAACACACAAGCTGCATTACCCTCTCATAGCCACTAGGAAGCAGGATAGAACACATACGCTGCAATAACTACTCCAGCGACAGATGGCAGCACCTTTAGACAGGTGAGGATGGCGGAGCCATTACGTCACCCCGGCCACGCCCACTTCACATAGACCCAGGGCCGGATATACCATTAGGGCACACGGCACTGTGCCCAGGGGCCCCAACCATTCCCAGCCAGTGGGGGGGCACCACACAAAATAAACTTTTTTTTTTTTTTATGAATGTTTGTACTCTTAAAATAGTTATACATGGTATTATTAAATAGGGTATTCATTAAAAATTCATTATTAAAACGAATGTCATAAGAACAGCAATATAATGATTCTGAACAATATAGTGGCCTAATGTGACAGTAAACCCCCCTCCCATAACCTGTCAATTGAGCCAGTCCACCTATGGTGAAAAAAAAAAACCGCGGTAGCGATGAAAAATTGACAGTCACAGACATTATGAGACATCAACTGAGTGGTTTCATTTTTTTCCTGATTTTTTTCGGGGAGGGGGGGGGGGGGTGGGGGCCTTCAGACATTTGTGCCCAGGGGCCTATGATTTGTTAATCCGGCCCTGCATAGACCACACCCACTTGACGGGCAAAAAGCGAGTGATTCAGATGGAGAGGACAGAGGGTGTGTTCGAAACCACCTACTTGCTTACTGCTTACTACCTACTAAATATTTGGCTTACTTCTCGAATCCTTAAATAATGATTGAGTAATCCATTTGAGTAATCGACGTTCAGAAGACCGTCCTTACTTAACCACCTCAGATGACGTGACTCAAATGACGTGTCAATAATCTACCGACCGGGCGCCGTTAATAAATATTATAAATAAATATATAAACGTCACATTTAACGTCACAGTACATCTTCAACCTAAGGATTTGCGGTGATGTGTTAAAAACAATTATTAAACAATTACATCGGTATGGCTGTGGGCTCTGCTGCTGCTGCGGCTCCCCGTTTAGCGCCATTGCTTCCATTGTTCTTTTGAATAGACGCAGTGCATTCTGGGGCAGTTGAGTACGTCTAGTAAGCTAGCGATGCTTACACAAAATCTTTCCGGAAGTAGAAGACATTCGGATACTACTCGCTTACCTAAAACTCGCTTACTACGTTCTGCTTACTCAATTTGACGTCATAGTTAGTAAGAGTAGTAAGCAAGTAGGCAGTTTCGAACACACCCAGAGACTATAGCTGTGTTCGAAATCGTTCCCTATACACTCGTTCCCTATTCCCTATATCAGGCCTATTCAACTAGCGGCCCGTGGGCCAAATGCGGCCCCTCTTAATTTTTTCCTGGCCCGCAAGAGGTTGCATGCAAAAAATAAATAAAATAAAGGAGAAACATAGTTGCATGCAAATCAGGTTTGTGTGTGTAGCCGGTGATACTAGCTAGAAGCAGTACCCCACAATCAGGAACTGGCATCACTTATTCTGACAATGTTTGGCTCAACCGATACGTTTGAGTCTAGCTTTTCTCATATGAATGCCATCAGAACAAGGGCACGTTGCTCCATGACCTATGAGAAGCTGCATGAGTGTCTCAGGCTGAGCCAAACAAGGCAGTGCATCTTTCTCACTGACTCACTGGCTCAAAATGTCTCATATGTACAGTAGTTCTGTTTTGTGATGATTCAAACAACATTGTTGAATTCTAAATAAGTGTCCAAAATATGTGAGAGCAAAATCTTTTATAATAATACGATTAAAAGTGAAGAAGGAAGGAATGCGTCTGACAAGTTTATTCTATGTAGTAGTACTATATATATTAAATTAACACTACTTTAAGTACGATTTATTTGTAGCGATTCATTCACGTAGTTTTACTCTGTGGCCCATGAACCCCCAGTGGTTTTCCTTTTCGGCCCACTTGTTAAGGAGGTTGAATAGCCCTGCCCTATATAGTGTACATGATATAGTGCACTATATAGGGAATAGGGAACGAGAATTCGGACACTACGCTGAATATTTCTAAACGTAATTTGCGTCAGTAAATGCGCCGGGTATTTGTGTGACGCAGACAGATGCGCCCACATCATGTAAACAAACCGGGCACTCACGACGAAAGCTGGAGGTTGTATTGATGTTGAATGTTACATTTCCTTGTTTAATTAATTTTGAATGTTAAATATTCTATGTCAAATCCCAAATAAATTGTTGACATTTCTAAACGAAAGCCGGAGACTCCATCATTAAATGTATTAGTTTTTCGCGGTTATTCGGCTTCTTCTTCTCCCCTAGAAAAATACAACCGCATTGCATTGTGGTATACGGGAGTAACATGTAGGGAACATCGTATGTACCCTATTTTAAGTCCACTATATAGTGCCCTATATAGTGGACCACTGAGAATTCGAACACCCTACAAAATGGCGTGCACCCTATTTAGTGCACTTCATCCATGATAGGGAACGATTTCGAACACAGCTTATAGAGTTCGTAATTCGCTATTGCTCATGGGACCTATGAGACCGTAATAAAAAGGAATACAAAATGTCAGATGATGTGAGTTTTAATGGACCATTTGAGTGTGTGACATACCTTCCATTCTATTTGAGTGGCTATAGCAATAGCCCTTTTGAATGGACACCTATGTTACGGCCACAAGCTGTTGAGAGACAATGTCCCCGGCCCGTGTGAAATCATAACATTCATTACAGGGAAGGGTAAATCAGAAAAATGTATCACAGTAAAGTCCTCTTCCCCTGCACACATTAATCATGTCACCGCTTACAAAAAAAGCATTTTAATGTTTGCTGCCTCCAATGTTAATCGTACAAAACAGAAAAGGTCAAAGATAGTCCTATTTTTTAAAATGTCTGCATATGAGAACTTAGTACTATAAAGCTGCACAATACCTTCAGACTTTACAATAACAAACATGTGCTAGTCACAAATGAAGCTGAGTTTCTCCCGACAGTCGCGAGCTTCCCAAAGCCCCTCTCTGGTCAAGGCCCCGCAGGAGCCGTCCAGGGCCGGGCAGCGGGGCTCCCGGGGCAGGGTCTCCTCTCCGTTGGCTTCGGGGCTTCTTCCCCCTGCCTTGCTCCAGCCTTGGAACCCCATCGGGTCCCCGTTCACCCAGAGCCAGCGGTTCCGGAGGTACCGCAGGCCGACCCACACGCGCTGGGTCTGTGTCTTCTGCAGCTCGCTGAGGGCCAGCAGGTGCCGGGTGTCGGAGGGCATGGCGAGGAGGTCGCCCTCCTGCCGCCTGCAGTGCTCCAGCGCCTCCTCCCACCGCAGGTTCTCACTCACCAGCGTCAGGCTGATGCAGAAGAAGGAGCTATTTTTGTACTCCTGGCGATCGTTCCACTCCCCGGTGGGGAGGATCTCTACGACCCACTCGTTTCCCAGCCAGTTGTTGGGTTCCCAGTCTTGCCACGGTTGGTAGTCGGTGAGGACGCCCCCTCCGGACCACCGCCAGACGCTGTTGTTTCTGTGGAGACCCACCCAGCTCCTCTTCAGTGTACCCCCGGAGGCCTCGCGGAGCCCGTCGGTGTCACGCACGCTGGTTACGGGGGAGAGGTCGGTGTGCTCAGCCCTGCATGTTTTCTGTGCGTCGGCCCATCCCCTGGGCTGGTCCACGAATACGTGCCTGCCTAGGACGCCACTCAAGGCGTAGGTGAGTAGAAGGATCCATAAGAGGGGCCGGTCCATGGCGGCGGCGGTGGCGGTGGTTTCAGTTCTTCAGGCAGGTTCTTCTCTCTGTCGGCTGGTCTCTTTCTGTGCCGCTGGAAGAATATGGATTTACATATTCATACAGGATTTGGTTCCAACCTACACCTTTGTGGGCAAAAACAAATATGAATGCAAAGGGATTTTTCACAAGCCAGTTTTGGAATCAGGTGGGCGATCCTTAGGCGTCTGGTACGGGTCCAAACTCCTAACCAGGATCCGATTGGTAACAGCACATTAGTCACACTGTGATCAAACCACACACTTTCATGTCTTGAGGCTTGAATTTCTCAATTTCCGCCCCGAAAAATGTGCATCATGCACGTTACCCGATCACATCAGACATCCGTCCATTTTGGTGTGATAAATACGGCCCACTAAATGACACCATTCATTCCTTGTGATTATGTTATTATGGACGTTATTAATGATTAGTACATCACAATATATCACATATTTGACACATTAATATGACATGTTTTTTTAGAAGCTTGGTTATAATAATACAATTAATTGATAACATGAATTTTTGTTAATGTAATATATTCGTATTGGGTGATTTAATGGACTCGGTTTTCCATTTCTTTCCGCTGGGGATCAAATAAAACGTGTGATAATTTCCGATTATTTTACCCAGAGAAAAACATATCAGACACGGAACGATTTTTGAATGGGTGTTGGTGGGTGGCCTTTGGTTTTGCTTAGACATGCAAACAACACACCGAGCACCCAACGTCTCATCACCACTGATAGATGGCTTTCCTTCTTGTAAAGAAAGTTTGATGGTGAGGAGTCCACGCGCACGCACGCACACACACACACACACACACACACACACACACACACACACACACACACACACACACACACACATGCAGCAGCACACATACACACACATAGACATGCAACCGCACACGCAAACACACACACACACACACACACACACACACACACACACACACACACACACACACACACACACACACACACACACACACACACACACACACACACACACACACACAGCCATCTGAAAGATACATGATACATATGAACATGTTGAGGAAAAGGTATAGGGTAGGTCACTTAATGTTATTTTAAAGCTAGGGTCATCTATTTTGAGAAAAACAGCCGGCGTCAACTCAAACAGAAATTATCCCACCCTTCCCTTCTGGCCTCCCTTCAAAGCCCCTGCCCCCCCAAAAAATATGACTAGCTTGCTAGCTTAACCAGAAGGTATGCCTAGCCTTGTGGGGGACTCCAGTCATGTGCAATGACTGCGCCGGGGTATGAGTGCAGGTAGGTAGGTAGGTAGACAGACATGTAGGTAGGCAAACAGACAGGCAGACCATCCAATCATTTCATCCCATCCGTATGATACGCGCTGTCTGAGAATTTAAGTACAAAAATTCGGAAAAAACTAAAGCATGGATAGCATATAGATAACCCGTTGAGACTGTACCAGTGATTAAGGGCTATACAAATACAATTTAATTGACTAACAGGGGACAGAGTAACACACACATGTTACGAGTGAAATAAGAGACAAGAAAACATACACTGGAGGCTCAAGCAGGAGCTCCAATTCCCTCGTTCTTTTGTTGAGTCGTTGAAATAACGGCCTAACATGACATTGAGTGAAAAAGGACACTGGGTGCCTTCAGAAACATTGTCAGGCTATAGCTTCCATTTGTAATTGCGCCAATATCGTCTGCATTTGCGTACATTTTCTTTCAGCTTCAATTATCTTGCATTGGACGACAGCGTATGAATGAATACGTATACACAATTCAATGTTTATTATTATGGGCGCATGCACAGCCCTGGAACCGGTCCCCAGGCTACAAGGGCAGACTCTCTAATAACCAATGAATACAAGGGCCTAATGGACACCAAGCCCTGGGTCCGGCACCGTTTAGCCCCTCAAGGGAACATAACAACCATGAGTCATCCATGGGGATTGAGGAGCATCTATACTACATACACTCTGCTGAGATGGTTACTCTTCGGTTTAGGGTTAGAGATGGTTACGTTTACGTTTAGGGTTAGAGATGGTTACGTTTACGTTTAGGGTTAGAGATGGTTACTCTTCGGTTTAGGGTTAGAGATGGTTACGTTTACGTTTAGGGTTAGAGACGGTTACGTTTACGTTTATGGTTAGAGATGGTTACGTTTACGTTTAGGGTTAGAGATGGTTACGTTTACGTTTAGGGTTAGAGATGGTTACGTTTACGTTTAGGGTTAGGGATGGTTAAGTTTACGTTTTGGGTTAGAGATGGTTACGTTTACGTTTAGGGTTAGAGATGGTTACGTTTACGTTTAGGGTTAGGGATGGTTAAGTTTACGTTTTGGGTTAGAGATGGTTACGTTTACGTTTAGGGCTAGACATGGTTACGTTTACGTTTAGGGTTAGAGATGGTTACGTTTACGTTTAGGGTTAGAGATGGTTACGTTCACGTTTAGGGTTAGAGATGGTTACGTTTACGTTTAGGGTTAGAGATGGTTACGTTTACGTTTAGGGTTAGAGATGGTTAAGTTTACGTTTAGGGTTAGAGATGGTTACGTTTAGGGTTAGAGATGGTTACTCTTCGGTTTAGGGTTAGAGATGGTTACGTTTACGTTTAGGGTTAGAGATGGTTACGTTTACGTTTATGGTTAGAGATGGTTACGTTTACGTTTAGGGTTAGAGATGGTTACTCTTCGGTTTAGGGTTAGAGATGGTTACGTTTACGTTTAGGGTTAGAGATGGTTACGTTTACGTTTAGGGTTAGGGATGGTTAAGTTTACGTTTTGGGTTAGAGATGGTTACGTTTACGTTTAGGGTTAGAGATGGTTACGTTTACGTTTAGGGTTAGGGATGGTTAAGTTTACGTTTTGGGTTAGAGATGGTTACGTTTACGTTTAGGGCTAGAGATGGTTACGTTTACGTTTAGGGTTAGAGATGGTTACGTTTACGTTTAGGGTTAGAGATGGTTACGTTCACGTTTAGGGTTAGAGATGGTTACGTTTACGTTTAGGGTTAGAGATGGTTACGTTTACGTTTAGGGTTAGAGATGGTTAAGTTTACGTTTAGGGTTAGAGATGGTTACGTTTACGTTTAGGGTTAGAGATGGTTACGTTTACGTTTAGGGTTAGAGATGGTTTAGTGATTAGGTTAGAGGTGGTTGTGTTAAGATATTAGGTTAGAGATGGTTATTCTTATGTATTGGGTTAGAGATGGTTTAGTTTCGGTTAGAGATAGTTATTCTTATGTTATAAGGTTAGAGATGTCATTTAGGGGGATGGTTATGTTTAGGTATTAGGTTTGAGATGGTCAAGTTATATGTTAGGTTAGAGATGGTTAAATTCAGGTTAGCGATGGTTAAATGTAGGTGTAAGGTAAAAGATGGGTACTTTCATAGACTCCGCTCATCATTTTGAATATGATAACTTAGAATGAAGAGATAGCAGACACAGTGGATTTCACTTCTTAATTTCCACTAAAGAATAGAGTGGCGAAGTCACTCCCCCTCCGGTAGAGCCCATGGGACCTATGAGATCGAAAAATATGAATGGGTTCCAATGGAGAGAAAGTAATTATTTTCTGGTCCCAGTCTTTATGTGCCCCAGACACATATGTTGTTTGCCGAATTAAATTATAATTTTTCATGCAAAGAAAAATAAAAACTTTTGTGAAGAAGTTGGTTAATGTTAGTTTTTTTCCAAGGAGAGGATAAAAGCATCAAAAGAGGTGAAAACCATTTTAAGTTGGGGCATGTGGAGAGTTTCAGTTATGCCGATGGGGAGATTGTCGGTCTTGTCCACGCCAGTCGCAGGGATCGTGACGGCAAATGTGAGACATGTAGTCTTTCTCTTTGTGTTTGCTCTACAGCCTTTAACTGAACAGTTGCACAATAAACGGTCAAACTCTTGACATGAAAAATTATCATTTAAATCCACAAAAAACATATGTGTAATCCGGGGCATATAAAGACTGGGACCAGAAGATAATTACTTTCTCTCCATTGAAACCCACACATATTTTTCGATCTCATAGGTCCCACGGGCTCTACCGCAAGGGGCGTGACTTCGCCACTCTATTGCCCCGGAATTAGTATAGCAATAACAAAAGCATGCAACCTCAGAGGGTGTGACGGTTAGGTTTGAGTGTATTATGTTAGAGAAGGTTAACTAACGTATGAGGTTAGAGATCATTTTTACTTGGCTGGGTTGGTGCGTATGCAACTGTGCCAGCTGTGTTGGTTTGGTGTCCCCATACAAAAGCACTGGCGAGATAACTAAGCTGTTTACCCTACTGCCTCAATCAGTTAGCTTGGATAAACAGACAGGGGAGTGGCGTGCCGGCTATGGCTAATGTGGTAAGGGAACTTGGTAAGTGATGAATTACCTGCTATGTGAAGTTACAGGAGAGGGAGGAGTAGAAGGTAGAAGGAAGAAGGGGGGGGGGGGGGGGTAGGAGAAGGTAGAGCAGGAGGAAAAGAAAGACGCGGGTTCGGATGAGAAAGAGAAGAAGATGGAGCAGGAGGAAGAGGAGGAGGGGTAGGAAAAAGACGGAAAAGGAGGAAGAAGAGAAGGAGGAGGAAGAGGAAGCAAGAGGATAAGGTGGAGGAAGAGGTGGGAAGAGGAGAAGATGGAACAGGAAGAGGAGGGGACAGAGGAGGAAGAGGGAAGAGGAGGGGGGAGGAGGATAAAGAGTTCCCACAGGACACTTGTTGGCAGCTTCTCTTTCATAATTGTATCTCCTCTTCATTCCCGGCTCTTATGTTGAAATTAGAAACCTTACAAATAGCGTTATATTTTTTAACTAATATTTTATATTCCTGATCCATTGTTCTCGAACCAATTGAGTTCATTCACACCAACCCAGTCTGATTGCAGGAATCATTAGCTTATTGTCTTCCGTAATTGTCTTTTCTAAAATCACAATGTTTGTGTTTGTGTGTGTGGCGGTGGGGCAAACATGGTTACATATTTGTTATTCATTCTTCTCAGACACTTTCGGAGCCCACCAGGGGTCACATGGCAGGAAAACAAACTTGATCTGTAAACCGATTTGTAATCCATGTCCTCGGATTCACAATCCATACGCACCGTTTGTAAATGTGTACCTAACGATTTGTAAAAGGTGCCCTCGGATATGCAAGACATGCACAGGGTTTGTAATCCGTTTCCACCGATTCTACACAGCAGGGAATGCAGTGGGCCGCTCATACCCAAACAGTACCTACAGATTACCAAAAGGTTGGATTCCTAACTACGGGTTTCATCCAATGAAAAACATACGGTCCTGAGGTCACAAGCTAGATAAGGGGTTAGGATTGACCAACCGTGTGCACAGATTGTGAATGTGCGAGCACGTTTTACAAATCAGATTCAGTATCAAATTAATTTTTTTGATTCTGGAGCACAGACCTTTATTTTAGAGGAAGCTGGGCTGACAGACCGCTGCGTATCAAGCAGCCGACCGAAACCTGATTTGAAGCAACAGGGATGGATCTGCGCTCTAAGAGCATGTGACGCCATCGAACAGTGGCGTAAAAGACAGTGCCAGAGGTGAACTGAAACTGGGGGCTTCGTAAAGGGAATGAGGTACAGAGGGGATTAGAATTGACGAGCGACAGGTGTGAGTGATTAGTAGGCTGGGGCGTGGCTGCGTGGAGCAAAGGAGTCGATGTCACAGCGACAGAATAGAAGTTACGGAAGTAGTGCAAAGGTCAACCCGAATTAGGCCGTGTTTAGAATCGGGTGAGGAAACGAGAATTTGAATAGCTAGAGAATGCATTGCAATGTATTCAATACGAGAGGAGAAGAAGAAAGAGGGATCAGAGAAGATTAGAGATCAAAGAGAAGGGGCTGAACATGTGCACTGCCTTCATGGACCACACTGTCCTGCGGGCTGTGTGCAGCTCATTGGTCACAGCCGGGTGGCAGAGCAGCTTCCTGTGCCTCGGCCTCCATTGGTTAAGCCTGAGAAAAAGGTTTAGCATTTTGTATGCTTGAATGTACCCAACAATATGTTTTACCCCAATGATAACCACAAAAGTATTCCAATTCAAAAGTGCAAAAGTTTACATATCTAAAGGAGTATGTTCAGCTCAAAGCGAAAGTAACTCAAAATTACAGTTTTGGGTCTCACAAAGTATAGACAAAAATATACCTATTTTAGACTAAGCTTTGCTCCTTGGCAGAAGATTCCCTGCCAAAACAGGGGGTTACCTACCTCTATACCAAGCACGTCTGACTGGGCCATAGGGATGATGGATAGTTCTGGTAAGTAAGGTGTGGTTGTGTGGGAGATGTCATCCATGCACAGACTGAATCAGAGCATGGAACACTGTGACTGATGTACTGTCTGGGCTCACTCTTACTCACTATTACTCACTCACACACACACAAACACACACACACGCACGCACGCACCCACGCACGCGCATCGTACACACACACACACACACACGCATCCATGCACACGCATCGCACACACAAAAGCACGCACATACGCACACACACTCACGCACACACACACACACACACACACACACACACACACACACACACACACACACACACACACACACACACACACACACACACACACACACACACACACAGGCAGACATTTCTTTTGTTTATTCTTTATGAGTCTCATGGAAAATGATCATTTATTTGTTTTGGAGTTGGACCCAGTTCAATAAGTAAACAAGTCTGCTGTAGCAGGAATTGATGTAAACACACACACAGACACACACAGACACACACGCAAACGCACGCACACACACACACACACACACACACACACACACACACACACACACACACACACACACACACACACACACACACACACACACAAACACACACACGCATGTCCTTGTAATACAGGTATCAGTGGTTTTTGCAACTACACCATTGCTCCATAGGGGGCATTGCAGCTACCTGACCTTGATCATTAATTGAAGGATGAAAAGAAAACCTTTCCTTAAGCAGGATAAATAAAACTTAGCCGATCCTAATGTCCCGGGGCTCTGAGTAATTCTCTGCTCATGAGTATATCTCCTCCAGTGCAGTCGATATACTTCCTCCTTGCTCCCGGCCAGAATGTATAACAAATTATGAAGCTTGTATATCAGCATATCTTTTGACATGGAGTGCACAGGACATATGTTCCCTTCCCAAGGAAGGCTGAAACAACATCACTACGATTGTAAGTGAAGGGCTAATTGTGTGGAAACGTATTCTACATTAATTTAAATCCCACTTAATTCGTAGCTAGGGTACGACATTTCGAGTACGCTCAATTTGGAAGGTATGGCTAGCTCGCTAGCCATTGGCTGTTTCTAGACTTGTGGAAGTCTCTGGCCATGCGCAGTGAATGGACGCATGTAGCCGGGTGAGTAAGGTAGGAAGGTAGGTAGGACGACAGACGGGTAGGCCATACAATCGTTTAATTTGGGCGAAACTTTATGATTGGACAGAGTTCTCCCAGGCCCACGTGCCCGGTTCAGAGAGTCTGCACTCATGGGCACAGAGCAAAGCCCGTGACCCTGCAGCGCAGCATCATTACTGATCAGAATGGGCGATCAGGCTCATTGAGAACAACGGGGAGGGAAGAGTGTTAGGACAGGAGGAAAGAAGAGTGGATAGGCATACTGAGCAGCTTGGAGGGAACATGGAAACCATGGAGACGGAAAACAGACTTTTTCTCTTCGCCGTCCTAGGAGTGGATTCCGCTTGTGCCATGGCCCCTCACCAAAGAATAAAAAAAAAACAGAATCCCCATAACATTATGGCGCAATTGTCTTCAGAAATGTTCACTTCCATGCATGCCTTTGCAATGAAAAGGTAGGAAAGGCCTAATGAAGATGTGGCCACAGAGATGTTTTCTAGTCCCAGCAGAGTCAGCCAGACCACTTTAACAAATTCTAGATTCTAGTGATATTTTCCATACTGAATAAATATTGCTCATATAATCCTGTTGTTTTTACAAAGATAGTGGCAGAGAATTATCTTAGAAGAGAATCGACTATTGACCATGTATTTTGTAATTTGAAAGCATTTTAAAATGTATTGTTTTCTATCCTACCAGGGTATAGTAATAACAATTTGCCGC
This sequence comes from Gadus morhua, assembly GCF_902167405.1. Lineage (NCBI taxonomy): Eukaryota > Metazoa > Chordata > Actinopteri > Gadiformes > Gadidae > Gadus > Gadus morhua. Next base: position 13,351,737 of record NC_044050.1, read on the forward strand.
TCATTAAGTGTTAATTTGATTTTATTGTTTGTCTCTTTTGTGTCTGTAACCTTTTTTTGATGCCAAAGGTAAAAACGGTATCTTCTATTAAATTGATGACGAACTTTGGAATGCGTATTGACAAATCAGAATCAGATATTCATTAATGTTGCGTTATGAACCAAAATGTATTTATTTATTTGTTTAGTTAAAAGGGACAATGCACATCAATTGACATTTTCTGTTTGCACTCAAAATGTAAATATTCCAGAGTTAGAAAAAAAAAGCTAATTTCCATTAGTCCCTTGGCAGTTCAACACATCATCACATTAAATTAATAAGAAAGAATGCAAGAAGTATCGAAAGTAACAAGGTAGAGCAGTTGTCGTGTAACCGAAAGGTTGCTAATTCGATCCCAAGCTCCTCCTAGCTGAGTGTTGATGTGTCCCTGAGCAAGACACCTGACTCTGGTTGACTCTGCCGTACACAAAAAAAAAAAAAACGTACACAAAGCAGGCATGGCGTAGAACACAAATTAAATGCAAATATCCTGTATTTTCGGATTTGGTTCTTTAGAACAAACAAGAGCAGACATTGGATGACCTCAACTAGTAGCTGAAAGTTGTATTATAATTCAAAGAAAACATCTCTTTGTCCACATAGGGACTCAGGCCTACAGGACTTTGAATGCCTTTGTGCTATCGTCGTTTACCCAGATGAAAAGTCAATTCATCGTTAGCGATACCAACTAAGCGTTACGAAAACAACCGTCGTCGTCCCCATCAAATTAGTGACTTGAACACGTGTAATGACACGATCAGAGGGACCCATTTGCCGTGGGAAACGCTCGACTTCACCTCTGCTGCGGCGTCGGGAGACTCCGGACCACATGTTCCCCCCGTGATCCTCCCGGGTCCCATCACATGCAAATGACCCCATTAACGCTCCTCTCCATCTGACACACTCCGACCCAGCGAGCCACCCCCCCGATATATCCACGCTACTGCCCAGGAATGGGATGTACGACGGTGGCGACGGCCTGATTCATTAACAGGTAGAAGGAGGGAGGGGGGGGTCCCACACCGACACATCTTGGCATGGATTATATATAGGGTCCTTATATAGGGCTTATCTTAATGCTGCGGAGGCGGCTCCTTGTCAGCTCAATTGGAATGATTAATCGCACACGCTCGGGATTGTGGGTAATTACCTTTGAAAATATTAATTCGCAAGGTCACGAGGTGTTATCTACTCAACGCGTTAGCTCTAATGGTGCAGGGGAACCTGCAGGGATACAGATATCTGGGGAAAATGAACCTGATTTTGGATGTGGGCCAGGTGATCCGTAGAGACTGGCAGCTCTAGATCCATAACTTACTGAGCCTGTGGAACTGAAGCACGGGAAACCCAGTGGGAGGACTGTGATTACCTGCTGTATGCGCATGGGAAAAGGTTGGCGACATATTTTCACCATTCTAAACGTTGTCACTGGGAATTAAGCAGGGCCGTTTTGGAGATTCTTTAAGCTTGAAGTGACGAAGATCATTTGCTAGGTTTATTTATTTGGGGAAGATGATTGGTTGTCTCCCAACAGACAGACAGATTGCCAGACAGACAGACAGACAGACAGGCATGCACACACTTGCACACTTGCACACTTGCAAACACACACACACACACACACACACACACACACACACACACACACACACACACACACACACACACACACACACACACACACACACACACACACACCAACACACACACACACACACACACATAAACACACACACAGAGGAGAATGCAAGGCAGGTATAAGGTAATGAAGCCAGCTAAAAGTTTTTAACTGGGCTCTCCATCTTGTCACCATGGTGACCCTGTTTGGAGTGGGCGGTACAGTCAGTCTGAGCCCGGAGCAGGGACTGAAAACACACATGCCGGCTTGCAAACACATACACGTGTGTGTGTGTGTGTGTTTGTGTGTGTTTGTGCGTGCGTGCGTGCGTGCGTGCGTGCGTGCGTGCGTGCGTGCGTGCGTGCGTGCGTGCGTGCGTGCGTGCGTGCGTGCGTGCGTGCGTGTGTGTGTGTGTGTACCTGCTTGCACATCGGAGCATTCAAATCAAGATGAACAGTGGCACCTGCGTGCTCCTGCTGTTTTCCCTTACACAAAACCCCCCATTCCTCTTACTTGACTGTAATGAATCACGGCTCAAGTAGGCCCAAGCATCGTATGGAACCGAGGCAATTGAAGTCTAGGATTCAGGCCCTATATACCCACTTATTTTTATAAACACGCGATAGGTACAGCGTTCTCCCAGAATTTCAATAGGATCCAATATGGGTTGGATTTAAAGTGCATGCCTAATGTGCTGGGCCAAACCCGGTGTGAAAAACGTTGTTTATAGAAAATATGTAAGAGTAGAAGGCGTGCACTCTGGAGAGAATCATTTATTCCATAAATATACACTTTTAAAACAAAGACCACCAAAACAACCTCTAACTCATGACCTGTAATTATATCTAGAGGTATTTTGCATAAACTCTCGCCTCAGTTCCAAAAGGCAATCTGAGATAAATTTGTACTTTGTACGGTGCTGGTCTTTAGCCGCTCGGGGGATTAAACCCCACCAATTTAGTGATTTTCCAGTGATCGGCTTTCATGATCAAATAAACCAAGCGCATGAGGTGAGACCTAATCAGGCAGACTGCGAGAAGATAACAACCAAAGACGTGCCAGCTGTCATGGAGTATGTTCCTAGACGTGCACGTTTCTCATGGTGAGGCTGTGCTGTGATAAAGAGGTGCTTCATAAATTGTATTAAATAACATTATAGTTTTCAGATTTTATGTGTTTCGTATTTTTTATAGATCTTTTTGCATTTCTATTTCTATCAAATAAGTCATTTTCTCTGCACCAACATACCAAGACAAACACCTGATGGTGATAAATCTGTTCGACATTTGGATTAAGCCTCTTAAAAATGTGTATAGGGAGATCACCCCACCAAAATACATTCCACGTCCATGTCTTCCCCTTAATAATTGATAAGCACTTTGTATCTGAACACATTCCCGCACACGTGAGTTGCTTTCCTTCATTAGGTGGCTGCTATAGAGAAACGGCAGCCGCAGTAGCGTTGGCTGTATCCTACTGTCTGCATGTCCTTCCTCATCCAGCTTGACAGTAACATGCAGCTGCATGCTCTGCCTAAAGACCAGTGTCTGCCACACACACATCCACTCACTCACCCGCTCATTCACTGATCGGACGCTTCGGACGGTATGATATTTGATTTAAGTTTAGAGCATGGGAAGATACAGTCAGCAAAGTGACAATTCAGTGAGAGAATGGGTGTGTGTGATTCTTACAGGGAAACTTTCACATTGTGGGCGGTAAATACAAAGGAAACATAGGTGAGGGGTTTTCAGCATCGTTGAGAGTTAAGGATTGGTCAGGGCGGAGGTCAGTCATGGTGCGAGTGACAATGTTATCTTGCAATATACTATGAAGATAATATGTCTGCAAGGCTGCAAGGTGGCTAAAGGAATATACAATCCAAAGAAGTCGATAAGTTGGCATGGCCTCAGTACCAGACTTTGTGGCTCCAGGGACAATGCAGATGCAAACTACCTTAACACCTTTTAATAAGAGACGGAAAGGAAGTATCCCTTGATGTAAAGTAGTAGATAAAAAAAGCACTCACGCATGCACGCACTCATCCAGCCTTTCCTGTATGACGTGCTGCTGCATGCTCTGTCCAAACACCTTTGTTTGATACACACGCACACACTCGCTCACTCTCTCACTCATTCACTCACACGCACGCACACACGCACGCACGCACACACACACGCACACCAACAGACACAAGAAAGCAAGAAAAACACAGTCCTCACATGAGACGAGACGTGGCGTAACAGGTTCGTATGTTCCACTCATTTATCTTTGTATGTGCTTTGTTAAGTAGATAGATAGATAGATAGATAGATAGATAGATAGATCCTTTAATAATCCTTTACAGGAAATGACAGTGTCACAACAGCGTGGACAGACATAACAAACACACATTCCCTCATATGCTAAAATACTTAAATACTACTACAATAAATACAATAATAAATACTAAATACTATAAGGTGCAAAGTTAATTTTGTGCATTGTAAAACCGTATGGCAGCTGGTATACAGGACTTCCTGTACCGCTCCGTTTTGCATATTGGTGCAATTAGTCTCTGGCTGAAGGTGCTGTTCTTGATCACCTTCAGGGCGCGGAGTGGGTGAGTGGGGTTAGACATTATTGAGGCCAGTTTGTTGAGGATTCTGGCCCCTGCCACCTGCTGGACCTTTAGCTGCTCAGCCCCGACCACTGAGCTGGCCTTCCTGATCAGCTTGTCCAGTCTCTTTTTGTCCGCTGTGCAGGCGCCTTTTCCCCAACATGCCACAGCGAAAAACAGAGCACTGGCCACCACTGAGTGGTAGACAG
>NC_044050.1:13361201-13378701 GCF_902167405.1 Gadus morhua
CACTGTTTAAAAAAGACAGTTTGAACACTACACCAATTATGTGTCTGCTACTTTTATGTAACAAGGCGCAGGTAGGAGACTAAACTAGTGGAGATAATACTAGCCGCGGCCTGCTACAAGAAAGGAGCAGTCCCTTAATTAGTGTTATGAGCGACAGCTATGTGTGTCCTATGACGACTCTGTGAAAAGGGTCTTTAAAGACAGCCGTGTCATCTCAAAATGATTAACAGGATATACAATTAAAAAGAAAAACATAATTTTAATAGGATTAATCCACCACGGTAAAATCATAAATGCATAAAACATACTTATGTTCATCGCAAAGTCAGTTTATAAACAAACGTATAAATAGTGAGTACACTATAGTAATTGATTAGCCGCTTGGTTACGTAGCCAGGAGGGAAAATAGACTCCATCCACTAAATTAGTGTGAAGGAATATAAGGTAATGGAATGATGGAAATTAGGTGAGATTGCAATTGATTTCATGGAACAGCATATTCTGATGCTTAAGGCACAACTTGATAACCGAATTATAAATGATGGATGGATGTTTGATATCCATCCCTTTGAATGTTATGTTAATGGTGTGGAACCGTGACTAGTGGAATAATATTTGCGATTGGTCTGGATTTTGATTAGTATCGTTGGTAAACTAGGTGAGAGGTCACTCCTTATTGAAAATATCCTGCCCCAATAACATCCAGCTATGGATGTAGTCTATTTTTATGTGTGCATCTGTAGATTGAATGGAAAATAATTCTAATCATTTTAACACTGGAGGCCAACCACACTAAAACTAACCTAAATTGAAACTGGTGGCCAGGGACTTCTACAACGCTATCAAGTCATTGGTAACTTACAAAGAGAAGCACAGCTCAATATCCCCATGGTGGCTTTTGTTCAGATTTTCTAGTTACGGCAATTTTGAGTTTTCTTTCTCCTCAAAAACAGAGCAATAATGAACCAAGATACTTTGTCCGAGGCAAAACATAAATCGACAAGTGCTTTTCGAGGTTATAAATCAATTTAACCAACTATTTCTGATAGGGCGGTATGCTTTGGAGGCAAGTAGTAGACATTCTGAGGAGAATTCAGTAATTTCAGTTTTGTGCGAGCAATGAAAGGCACTGAACAACTCAACTACTGTTTTGAGTGTGGTTCCTTTCATTCACAGCCTAATGCTCCTCAGTCCTCAGTCAAATCCCTCTGCCAGGCTAACTCTCGGAGCCAGAGAGGGGGACTTTTGAAAAGAGATTCTGGCATTCATGTGTGAGACTGCAAGGTCAATTTTTTATGTGGGCCTAAGAAGCTGACCTAAGATTCTGAGAATAAACTGCGACAACCGCTGTGCAGTTCCTGAAACATGAGGCAGACTCATCTCCCCATTCCTTAAAAATTGGATGCAAGGAAACTTTGAATATCCATCAAAAGGTTTTCTGTGCCAGGCTCACGCACACTGCTAAACACCAGCAGTAGAGTACATATCTGGGGATTTGAGACTTTTTGCATGCGGCTCGCGAGCCGCGCAATGAGTAACGCTGCCCTACTGTGAGACTAGACTTGGACTCCCTGCTCTGAGACTGGAGTTGGACTCACCTGCTGTGAGACTTGACCTAGGCTCGAGACAACTGCTTTGAGACCTAGGTCTTTCTGGAGGCTTGAAAGCGAATGTCCTCTCAAATTCTAAAGACTATAATAAATGATAATTGACTGCATTGTTTGCTCTTTAATGCTGCTGGATGCATAGGGGAAACACTGCATTATCATTCTCTGAGCCTGATTTCCCCTGAGAGGCCACCGCAGTTGTGCCACAGACTCGGAGAGAATGTGTCAGACAGTTCCCGCCCTGAAGCAGGTCAGGTAGCCCGCTGGGACTTGACCGGGGATCACCTCTTTGTTTCCCCCTGGTTTTATCAGTTAACAGCACTAGACCCAAAGGGACTTTCACTGATGATTGCCCCCTTTCGCGCCCCCCCCCCGCCTTAGGAGTTGCAAATATCTGACATCATTTTGTGCGCCTTAATGATCCCAAATGCACCCAAGGTGTGCCGCCTCTCCCAGCCCCGGAGCTAACCAGGCTGACTCCGGGCCAGGTAAGGCTGCTTAAACCATCTATCAACAACACTCACTCCCCACACCCCAGTGCAAAATTGTGGCTGGGGCAAAACCAGAGAAGAAAAAATAGAACCCCAAAAAACAGTGGACTCCTAACAGGGATCCATGCCATCCCCAAAAACCATCCCCAAACCCCCATTGTCCCCCAGTCCCTCCACAGTGTGAGCAGCGAACCCCCCCCCCATCCAGGAGACCGGATGCCTGGGCGGCTTTGCGGTTTTGCTTTGATGATGCCAACAGATTGGCAACAACAATAAGCCAGCTCATTGTGGTTCATCAATTTGGCTTACTGACCTCTCCATCTAATTTCAGACAACAAACAAACAAACAAACGACATCAGCTACATCTTCATGAATGCCATAAAGAGAACGTATCTCACTTAATTTATTAAACACAAATTGAGGTTTTTTTGTTGTTTTCTGTCCGTGTAGCAGTCACTCATTCTTTGTGTGAGAATACTGGTTATTTTGGCTAACATTGCCTAAGTACAGGGAAACTTTCAAAACAGACATTCTTATTAATACAATAATTTAGCAATGGCCGATGTCATTGCAGAAGTTTCATGTCTGCTGGTGTTCTATAGTTCATCTGCGTGTGTTCTGAAGTGACAATCTAGGGTGATGACATCCAACTGTAGCTCACTGAAATAGATGTTGAATTCCACAGATGACCACCTCCTGTCAAACAGTCCATGGTGACATTTTTATAAGGAAAAACTCACCATCCAGATCCATTTAACCTTAACTTGAAATTGAATTTTTTTAAAATTGTAAGCGTCAATGGCAAAAATGCAAGACAGTGCATCAATACTCTCATAATAAATGAGTGACACACACACACACACACACACACACTCACACTCACACACACACACACACACACACACACACACACACACACCTGCACACGCACACATGGACACATACACACAGACACAAACACAGCCACCCGTCTACAATGCTCCGGGCTTTCATTAAGTCCTCTTTGTGATGTGCCCCTATCGCCAGGTGCCTCAGGGCCAGACTATTGTAGCCGGTCCTGCCCATCAAGCTGTTGTCTTATCAACATGAACATTACCATTACACTGAACCCACCGGCGTCCACTGGCAAATACCAGAGGTGAGTCCTGCCAAGAGCACAATAACACCAGGGCCATAATGATCGCCTGACATTTACCCAGGCCTAATAGCTTTCCTCCCTTCATGCCGGTATTTTAGCACGCGTTGTGTGTGTGTGTGTGCTTGCACACGTGTTTGTCTATGTGTGTGGATTTGTGTGTGTGCGTAGTTTGTGTGTCTATCTGTGTGTGCAAGCATGTTTTTGAGAGAGAGAGAGAGAGAGAGAGAGAGAGAGAGAGAGAGAGAGAGAGAGAGAGAGAGAGAGAGAGAGAGAGAGAGAGAGAGAGAGAGAGAGAGAGAGAGGGAGGAGGGAGGAGAGAGAGAGAGGGGGGGGATGGAGGGTTGGAGATATATAATAGCAACTTCAGGAGTTAGTGGTTGAGGAAGGGCAGCCCTCAATGCAACACATCTATCTCTCTCTCTCTCTCTCTCTCTCTCTCTCTCTCTCTCTCTCTCTCTCTCTCTCTCTCTCTCTCTCTCTCTCTCTCTCTCTCCCTCTCTCTATCTGTCCTTGACATCGTGTCCTATTTTACACTCATTTATTTGCTCCATTAGACACACTCCTCTGTCTACGCTCTGCCAATCATCTCGTCTCATCCTTTACACATACACACACTATACCACACACACACATACACAAACACATGTACACACACATACTACCACGCATCAATACACACACAGATACACAAAACACACACACAGACACACTACCAAACATCAATACACACACAGATACACAAACACATGCACACACACATGCACACACACACACACACACACACACACACACACACACACACACACACACACACACACACACACACACACACACACACACGCACACACATGCAGACACATTCACCTATTCACCAACATACAGACACAAACACATACACACACACACACACACACACACACGCACACACACACACACAGCGTTCACAGCAGAGGTGGGCCGCCTCTTCTCTCCCAGCAGCCACTCTGCCTTGCATGGCGCCCGGCGGGAAAATCAGCACCATTATCTTGTCCACCTGCTCACTGGCCGGAGACTCTGAATGAGAGTGGACACGTGAATGTTTCAATATTCATGTTTGTTTCTGCTTCTGTCTCAGTACGAAAAGGTCATATGTTGAGGGCTTCCTTTGAATAATGAGAGCGAGGTATATATATATATATATATATATATATATATAGAGAGAGAGAGAGAGAGAGAGAGAGAGAGAGGCAAAGAGAGAGAGACAGAGAGGGTGAAAGAAAGAGAGTTAGAGCGTGAGAGAGAGACAGAAGAAAAGAGGTAGAGAGAGACAGAAGGTGCAATGGGAGGGGAGCATCAGATTAGCCCAAGAAGCTGTGCCAGAAAGAGGTGAGATAACGTATAGCATGCTAGCTAGCTAGCAATGGATAATCCAGTTTGTTTCGCTAATTTCCCTCCCACCCTGCGGATCGAAGTGAAAGGAAAGGCTAGAAGCACTCAAAAAGGATTAAAATGTGCATACAATGCTGTCCTACTGTTGAAGAAATTATAATTATAATTATTATTAGATATTATGTGCATTATTTACAGTAGGATTATGTAGAGGCCTGTGTAACCATATTACCATGACTCAATTATGGTCTGATCTTTTAATATAACTGCTGTGCTCTGTCCCCATGGCTCCATTATATGTTTTTGTGTATGCCATATTTCCACTGTGCTAACAGTCTCTCCTGTACCATTATGGTGAAAGGTCATGAGTTATGTTGCGTACAATCCCTCTAGAGTAGATTACCTAGACTCCGGATGCCCCCTATAATACCCAATAAACACATAATTAAAGGTTAGCATTTGGAATCAATATTGAATAGTCAAATTTGTGGCTTGAATTTAAATAGCCCAGTAATTAGATTTATAAAGTTAATTCCATTGCTCTAACTGTTACCGCCCTTGTCCTACAAAAAAAAAGGTGAAAAGCTGTTGATTGTTTTAAAAAGCTGTAAAAACTTTGATAATTGTATTCAGCTTGTTTTATTTTTCAAATGTCTCAAGCAAACTGATTCTGGTGCACAACAAACCACATCAAAGAAGCTCTATCCAGTTAAGCCCCTCCCTCTCCTGAAAACATCAAACACAGGAAACATAGATGAAGGAAAAGTAGACAACAGATGATGGTGCTCCGTTTACAGCTGTCATGGCAGGGCCTCTCCCAACAGGACAACCGCATTATGCTAACCCATGGCAGCCTCATTCATAGATTCTAAGACTCGGGGACAAAAACACTTCAGCCTATTCTGTCCAAAAGAAGTAGAATAACTATCTAAAACTTACTAAAAGAATGTCATCAAACAGCGCTATTTATATAGCTTGATTATCTTCTGATCACGTCAGTTAAAATAACACTTAACATAACAGCTCAGATGACAACATTTCGCAACGACAAGGATTCAAACATCGTGCAAGCTGCGTGGTCTCAGGGCTACAGCCACAATGTCAAACACCATTAACTAACCAACTTAACATTATATACGTTCAATAAAAGATTCTTGTAAGGATGGCCGTCGTTGCCTGCGTCATACTTTTTATGATGCGGTCATAATATCCTCTGATAATGGCCTCTGATTGTTCTCCCCTGCTGCTGAAAGCCACACCCCTGGTTTGGTTATGAATGTTTTTCCATCCTTCTGTTCCCTTGAATGACATCCTGATCTTCTTATTTGTTTTGTTTGTTTTATTTGTTGAGCGCAAACTAACTTTGACTTATTGTTGTACGTTATGAGGGGAATGCTTTCCCTGGGTTCTTTTGATATTACAAGCTGCTTTGATGTGACAAGCAGGGAAAATATGCCATTTCTATTAACTCAGTCCTAATAGATTACACACATTTTTCCAATTTCCTGAATTGTGTTTGTTCATGCTGTCATTCTAGCAAGATAATCTAAAGAGATAATGAAATGTCAGAAAGGGGATCCCTTTAAATTATAATGATATCAACTCTTCTTCAGAGTTGATTCATTTTAAATATCAAGTTATTGATTTTTGTATGGCTCTCCTAACTGGACAGATTCTTGAACCCGGCCTAGGCTACACTGAGGAGAAATCATGGCTGTGTATTTTTCCCGCGTGTGTCCTAAAATCCCCTATTTCAACATATCAGTTCACACTGTTCAAAAACACTGTCAACATTTCATGTTCCAACGGTCCATGGGCGGTCCCATATTTCGGCATACAAAAGCGAGCGTGCAAAACACCCGCAAGCACGACGTCCCGATGCACAGACAGTGCTTTAACGGTCATCTCCGTGCATCCTGACGCACTTCACTCCGACCTGTGTCAGCGGCCCCTGCTGGGCCCCCCAGCCAGGCCCACCAGCCCGGCCGGCCACAGCCCACTGCCCAGCCAGGCCGTCCAGATGGCCGGCCCCTGGTCCAGGCTCTGTGCGCCCACTTAGGTCCTCATTGAGACGGAGTGGATGGTTTTGGTCTAACCAAAACACCCACACATGGGTGCACTCACGCAAATGCACACACGCACATTCGCAACGTTCGCACACACGCATGCAGTGCATATATGATGTAAAAGTATATTTTCAAGTTGGCCTACTGAATAAAAAACAGCTATGGATTACATTTTTCATTTACAAAAGTAAGTTGCCACTAGAAACCTCAACACTTTGTGTGAAGGTATAGGGGCAGAAATGGAAGGGCTTTGTTCAACAGCTTGTGTAGCGAAGCCATCTGCTATACAACTTGAATATTATGTTTATGGTTATCCATAAACACAACTGGAGGTTTATGGTTGACCTCCAGTTTTTCATAACTTTCTTATATTTCGTCCAACTCCATGTGCAATAGATTGTGATTCCTGCCTCAATTTTATTCCATATTCGGAAGTACAGTTGTTTATTGCAGTTATAACTGTGCTTGATGAATAACCAAACCTCAATAGTCAACCTCAATGTTGCTTTGGAGGTTTTGTCTTGAGTCAACACAAGGGAACGATACCGCGGTTCAACATTGTGCTCTGCTCCGTCAAAACTATATGATGACAGTTCGGTTTTGGGTCGCTTTTATAAGTGGTTCTGTTTCATGTTCTGAAGAGAGATACAACAGTTGGTGTTTGGGTGAGTCTGCCTTGCCCTGAGTCACATGACGCATCTGTTTTATTTTGGGAGATTAACCTTGTTTTACAAGCAAGTTTCAGATCATATTTAATGATATTCATCCCTACTAATACTAACCTGGCATCAGGAAAGGCTTGGTCCTGACAAATACAAGCCTCAGGCAAATAAAGCCTGAGGCTTTCAACCACTCAATCACCACCACGCTTACGTCTCTAGGTCGGTTTAAAGGGAGGGGAGCGGGCATCAAACCATACAGAGTACACAGTCAGAAGGTACACACAATCAACGTGGTGAACAAGAAGCTCAGCTGTGTTGTCAGGGTGGAGCCACATGCGATCTTTCAATATAAGAGAGGTAGCCTGGGAAACAGACCAATCTGTGGGCACATGTTTTATTTGCTCTGGCCTATGCTTCGCCCCAATCACAAATATTTATTGAAGATGGGAGCAGATTTAACATTATGAGGAGCACCCTAAAGGAGCAGCGTTGAGTCATTGTCATACCCAACCAAAATAACTGCCGCCGACGTGTCATACGATTCGTAGATGTGATTGGTTGTAGGTCCGTCCAATTGCGTCCGATGGACTTTTGGTCTGCGCCAATTGATAGTTCCCCATGGAAAGCGACAGGATCCAGACTAACATGCATTTGCGAATTGGTCTGACGATATCAAGTGAGAGCAGAAGACCTCCTGCTCCGGACACCAAAGTAAACATTTCTTGTTTACTAGAAGTGTGGAGCACTTTGTCTCTTTTGAACCTGTTATTTTTAACAAATAGCGTGACGACAATAAGGTGAGTAAAAAACACAGAAATTAGATAAATGAAAGCCTATTTTCCCTTTTTTAATTAAAAAAATTATGTACTTGCTTAATACGTATACCTTCTCGTCTGTGTCTAGGAATGGCATGTGCTAACATTTCCTGGCCTGAAGAAGACTTTGTATGTTCCATCTGTCTGGATGTGTTCTACAGGCCAGTTTCCACACCATGTGGTCACAACTTCTGCAGAACATGTATTGAAATGTTCTGGGAGAAACAAGTCCAGTTCAAATGTCCTGTTTGTAACAAGCTTTTCTGCACAAGACCTGATTTACGGATCAATTACCTTTTAACAGAGTTGTCTGCTCAGATGAGAACATGCGCACAAGCAAAAGAGCAGCCCTGTGTTCAACCATCAGAAGTTCCCTGTGATGTCTGTACTGGGACCCAGCTGATGGCCGTGAAGTCATGCCTGGTATGCCTCATCTCTTACTGCCACACCCACCTTGAGCCACATCAGAGAGTCACAGGCCTTAAGAGACATCAGCTGGTCAACCCTATGCACTGTCTGCAAGACAGGATCTGTATGAAACACGACCGACTTCTGGAGCTCTACTGCAAGACCGACCAGGTATGTGTGTGTCAGTTCTGCACGGAGGGCGACCACAAGAACCATCCTGTCGCACCTCTCAAGGAGGAGTATGACGTGCAAATGGCCAAACTGAAGACAATGGAGTCTGAGGTTAAGCAGATGATCCAGGAGAGACAGAGAAAGATTCGGGAAATCAAAGACATTGTTAATTTCAGCAAAGAAGACGCAGAGAGGGAGATAGCTGACGGCGCACGGGTCCTCCATTCTCTGATGCTCTACATCGAAAAGTACCGGGATGACTTCAACCAAATAGTGAAGTACAAACTGGCCTCCACAGTGAGACGGGCTGAAGGCCTCGTCAAAGAGCTTGAGCAGGAAATAGGAGATCTGAACAACAGAAGCTCAGAGGTGAGTCAGCTCTCACACATCGAGGACCACCTCCACTTCTTCCAGACTTTCAGATCCCAGAAGAAACCGCCACACACCAGGGACTGGACCAAGGTGGAGGTCCGTCCTCAACAATTCGTAGGGACCCTGAGGAGATCCCTGGATCAACTGGAGGAGCCACTGAACATGGAGTTGAAGAGGCTGTGTGATGCTGTTGAACTGGAGAGGGTCCAGCAGTATGAAGTCAATGTGACTCTGGATCCTGAAACAGCTCATCCTAAGCTCGTTCTCTCTGAGGATGGGAAACAAGTACACGATGGAGGTGTACGCAAGGAAGTCCGAGACAACCCTAAGAGATTCACACACTATCTAAATGTTCTCACGAGGCAGAGCTTCTCGGGGAGGTTCTACTTTGAGGTTCAGGTTACAGGCAAAAACGCATGGTGCTTAGGAATAGCCAGAGGGTCGGGTAACAAAAAAGGTGGCACGACGTTGCTCCCTGAGCACGGCTACTGGACTATCGACTTCAAAAAGGACAGGTTGATATTCAATGCCAAGCCGGTTGTTTGTCTCCCTCTGAGAGCTGAGCTCCAGAAGGTGGGGGTGTTTGTTGATTACGATGAGGGCCTGGTGTCCTTCTATGATGTGGGAGCCAGGGTCCATCTCTACTCCGGTACCGGCTTCACCTTCAGTGAGCCGATCTATCCTGTGCTCTGTCCGTGTTTACATGATGGTGGTAGAAACTCCGCCCCCATGATCATCTCTCAGGTGAACAGCTAATGTTTTTTCCTGAAGAGAATCTCTGCTATGTTCATGATGTATGTGATAAATTATTAGATTACACATACTGTGTTGTTAAAAGTATTTCTCCTGAATGCATGTATTTATGCTAAATGCTTTAAATGAAAAAAAAGTTAAACAGTTGTAATCATTAGGTTGTCGGGTTTATGTGGGACTTATTGATAATATGTTTTTCAAAGACAAAACGTCTTTACTTTTATTCTACTGGAATGCTTCTATGAATGCAACACAATTAAATGTTTGAACACAGATTTAAATAAAACATTATCCTCAGAATATGTACTACATTTTCATTGAAATAGGTTCATTCTCAGGAGAAAAGATATATAATCAGAGGAATGGACATGGTGAGAATATATCCTCTACTGCATAATGCGTGCATACTCAATCGAACATTATCAGTGGTAAAATTGGCATTTTGTCTGACTGCATAATTGTCCCCCAAAAGGAACAAATACAATATGTAAGGGAGGAAGAAGTGACTGCAGAGAGAGAGAGAGTGAGAAAGTGTGAGAGAGTGAGATAGTGAGGGACTGAGAGAGAGAGAGTGAGAGAGAGCGAGTCTGAACGGGAGGGGGGAGAATTTAGCAATGTCCACTATGGCTGAAATGTCCAACCATTCAGGAATTTTAACCTATCCATTAATAAAATGAACAATAAAGTAATAATACAGGCCTACATGGTTTATTAAAACCAAACTAAGTAAAATCAGGGACCCTCCTTGCACATATCGCTACTTAAAGGCGAGATATATTAGAGGAATGACCTTTCACTAGCAAAAAGGAGTTCTGTAATGGCAGTGAGAAACTCATCAAACCGTTAACCTCATCAAATGTTCTCTGAACGGCAGGCCAAAAAGAAAGGCTCACCTGGAGCCTCAGGGATCTCTAGTAAGCTGTATGGGCTGACTCTGTATGGGATAACGGATAAGTGAAAACAGTGGAATCAGCCATCTGAATATTATGGTGTTTACACACGGTTCACAACAATCGACCAGTAATATTGCCAGCTGAAGCGCTTAATAGTGATGTCAAATTAAGCCGCAGGCTCCACTCCTGGTGGTGCCCTTCCGTCAATTCCTTTAAGTTTCAGCTTTGCAACCATACTCCCTTACTTTAATTATGGGTTCCACTCCATAATTTTGTTCAAGTTGTACCTACTTTTAAGATGCCACTGTCTTTGGGTATGAGAATTATAATGAGCGGTATGAAATGCGACACACCCTGTGGCGTTATATGTAAATGTCTGAGGAGTATAACCCACTCTCATATGCCGACGTCAACATCAACTGCTGCCCAGCTGGAGCTGCACACACTCACACACGCCTCGCTGCTGTTTGAACATCAAGAAGACTGTGTCATATGTTCATGTCTGAAGTCAGAGACCTGCTTGACATTTAGGTGTGCGCCAAGCTTGAAAGGCCTTCATTCAACACAATTGTGTGGAATCATTAGTCTACCTAATGTGTTGTTAACGTTTACCCTTTATCAAGGTGTGCTACTGCACACCTTGAAGCTACTCTGGGATTTGTAATTGTTTGAATTACTGAAGACACAATCATAAATGTAATTGAGGTTTGAGTGGCCTCAGAGCTATACTTATCCGCTGTAGTTTGGAATGATTGAAAAGTCAACGTCAATATTAATATGTTAATGATATCAATACGTGGGAAGTTATTTTTGACTGTATAAATATTTAAATAACAAAAGTGGATGCATCATAATATTTGTAATATCTAACAGTATTGATAGTCTTTAGATATTTATAATTAGATTTCTAATTTCGTTTTCATATTATTTTGACTTTGTGACCCAGCTTTACGAAAGAAAAATACATAACATCCTCCAACCAGCAGGGGGCAATAACAACTGCATGAGAGACCCGAGGAGAGGGGCCTGTGGAAGGTGGTCTGAGGTCCGCCTTTGGACCTTTGGTATGTATTTTCACTGTTCAGACTTTGACCCTCTTCATGTAGCTTTGATGAACACTTCATGTTAACCCCAGCATTGAATTCATGAATAGTTATAACGACTTCATTTTTGGTGAACTGGGACTTTAAACTGGTTACCACACACCATTATGCGTGAACATGTATGATAAAATCACTATAAATTAGCATAGAACCACTTCAAAAGAATACACCGCACTCTCTCTCTCCCTCCCTCCCTATATCCCTCTCTCCCTCTCTCTCTCTCTCTCTCTCTCTCTCTCTCTCTCTCTCTCTCTCTCTCTCTCTCTCTCTCTCTCTCTCTCTCTCTCTCTCTCTCACTCTCTCTCTCTTTCTCCATCTCTCTCTTGCTCTGTATAATGCTATTTAGAACCTAACTATTACATAATCCGATTTACATAGCCATGCGTTTGGTATGACAATGAGGCAATGATACCAATGTGTGTGTATGTGTGTGCATAAGATGAAAGAAAGTGTGTGAGTTAATTCAAGTGTGGGTGCATGTGTGTAATTGTCTTTGTGTGTTTACTTGTGTTTGTGCGTATGTGTGTGAGTGAGAGCGACAGAGGGAGTTAGATGAAAAGAGAGTAGGAAAAATATACATATAGAGAGATAGGGAGAAAGAGATTGAAAGAGAAAGAGTCTAGGACAGAGGGAAGGAGAGAGAGAGAGAGAGAGAGAGAGAGAGAGAGAGAGAGAGAGAGAGAGAGAGAGAGAGAGAGAGAGAGAGAGAGAGAGAGAGAGAGAAGGGCTGGAGAGGTGGAAAGATAAAAAGAACAGAGGCACTCAGGCTATTTGATTGTAAGCCAGTGCATGGGAGGGTAATGCCATGCGCCACGAGGCTGTCTCTAATAGCTCATCCACCCAGGGGACACGTCAGCTGCACATAGCTGCACAGTTTACAGCACCTCCTATCATCTCCCTGGAGGAGATGCAGAGAGAGACAGAGTGGAGGTGAGAGAGAGGGGGGCGAGAGAGGGAGAGAGAGAGAGAGAGAGAGAGAGAGAGAGAGAGAGAGAGAGAGAGAGAGAGAGCGAGAGAGAGAGCGAGAGAGAGAGAGAGAGAGCGAGAGAGAGAGAGAGAGAGAGAGAGATTGAGAGAGCGAGGGAGAGAGGGAGAAAGAAAGAGAGGGAGAGAGAGAGCAGAGAGAGAGAGAGAGAGAGAGAGAGGGAGTGAGAGAGAGCCAGAGAGTTAGAGCGAGAGAGCAAGAGAGAGAGCGGGAGGGAGACAGAGCAAGATAGATAGAGAGAGAGGGAGCAAGAGAGAGCGAGAGGGGAAGGAAGAAAGACAGAGAGATGAAGGAGGAAGCGCAGGCTGATAATTGAATGTCTCTGATTAATGCTGCGTGTTTCCCTTGCCATCCACCATATACCCCAGATACAAGCGTGCACGCAAATGCAAATGAAGTGTGCAACAATTTCGACTAGCTAGGCCGTCCCTGGGTCCCCCTCCACCCTGCCCACACCCCCTCATTCGTTCTGTCCCAGCGCCTCCTCTCCAGTCAGCAGCAGATTTCCTCTAGAACAACATTCACAGGATTACTTGTCAGGCTCCACTTGTTCCTAATAGCCCCGTCTGAGGCAGTCTGCACCGGAATAACTCACACTGATGAAGTCCGCTCACATGGCACACACACACACACACACACACACACACACACACACACACACACACACACACACACACACACACACACGCACACGCACACAGACACACACACATACACACAAACACACCCGCATCCAAACACAAACACACACATGCCCACACACATACACCCTCATGCACACACACACACACATACACCCCCCCCCCCCACACACACACACGCAAACACACACACACACACACTAACAGACACACTCAAACACAAATGTATCATGCATGCAGGCATTCACCTGCAAACACACAGACACACATATGCACACAAAGACAAACACAGACAGACACAGACAGACACACACACACACACACACACACACACACTTTCTAAATGGGCATGTACGAACATACACAGACGGATCTCATAGAGGTGATGGGTGCTCTTCCATAGGAGGATCTCTGGCAGCGCCACAAAGGCCATCTGCTACAACACACTCACTAGAATGCAGGTTGTGGACATGTTGACCCCAGCATCAGCACTGTTTGGTTGGCACTACAGTGTCCCAAAAAGCACTACAGCCATATGCAACGAGAGGAGGGGGGGATAGTTTTGATTATGTGGCATGCCACGAACACATTAAAATATCATTGGAGCGTCTAATTCCGACCTCTGCATGCTCAATCCCCTGCTTGGAGTCACCGGGATTACCAGGGGATTACAGGGATTAGGGGGGGAGGGGAGGGAATTTAAGTGGGCAACAGATTCCCGTCCAGAAACCTTTTTTTAATTTAGCGTCATGGAGAAAATTTGGAGTTAAGTTAAACCCACAAACTCTGCTTTTTTGCTAAATAAAATATCCAACGGGGTCGAACTGAAAACCTACCATTCCTCATCGAGCAATTCTGTATCTCTGTCTTTCTCTGCAGCCACGGTTCTTCGTCAATTGATTTTGTTTCAGGCGGTGCATCCCCTCACCCATCCATCCCGTGGCAAACAACACACCTATTCCTCGTCATGCCATCACCCATTCTGCGCATTAAACCTTACCCGAGACTCTGTGAGATGGCCTGAGCTATAGCAACTGTGACGGTTCACTGAGACCACACAGGGACACGGCAGAATCTGGACGGTTGGTTGCCGCCATGTTCTTCCAAAGGGACGGATAATAATAATCCAGATAACAGGGGCCGGCTGAAGAGACCCACAGCCGCCGTCTAGCAAATGGCAGGTCCACACTACCCGGCTCAGACCTCGGACCGCCAAGGGTGGATGCTCCGCTACTTTCTAGTGTCCGTCTGGACGTCTCCAGCCGGCTGTGCATTGGTCTTTGAGATGAGGCCCTTTCCAGTGAACCACTCCTGCACCTCCCCTTGACTCGGCTTGCATGGATGCACAAACGTGAATGAAACGTATGTGCGTGCACACACAGCGCACATGCACAATTCACACGCACGCACACAACAACAAACAAAAGGTTAAGACACACATGTTCACACAATGACGCCCACACTAACACACACACCCTAAATATGCATTAATGCACACACATGCACACACACACACATGCACCCACACACAAACACACAGACACAGACACACACACACACACACACACACACACACACACACACACACACACACACACACACACACACACACACACACACACACACACACACACACACACACACACACACACACACAAACACACACATATAGAAAAACAAAGTCATTTATTATATACAGGCACACACAAACGAAAACGACACACACCTGACAAACAAACAAACGCAGCATGCCACGCGAACACAAACAGTTCCCTCCCTGGCCTGCTGTGCCAAGTGCTCTGCTGTTCTAATTAAAGGTGAATCTTCACCGCAGGAGGCGGGAAAGTGCTTAGTGAAGTGTGAGTGACAAATGCACCCTGAGCTGTTGTAAGACCATGCGCACTGCACACAGGTGTGCACTGCTTCCAGACCTGCAGGTACACACACGCATGCACACGCACACACACACACACACACGCACACACATGCATAGAAACAGAGTTATAAATAGGCCTTGATGTGATGGAGATGGAATGTGTTGTGTGCAGCTCTCAGCAGGATGTGTTTCGTCTGATAATTAATGTGGCTCCTGGGAGGTATGCGTCTCCCATTGAGTGTGGGTGTGTGAATACCTGTGGTAGTCTGATTGCGGTTTGCTGTAGGCATCAGTGTTTGTGTGTGAGAGTCAGTGCATCGTGTGGCTGGCAGCTGAAGTTTTGTTGTTTGCTTGCGAGAGACTGCAAAGGAGAGAGGAAGAAAGAACATTTTTGTTTGTCATCATTTCCCGTTAGCACTGTATTGTTGACATGTATTTTATTCGAACAGGACAGTGTAAGAACAGGCTTCCTCCCTCTCTCTCACTTCTCTCTCCCTCCCTCTCTCTCTCCCTCTCTCTCCACATCTCACTCCCCCCTTTCTCTCCACGTCTCTCTCCCTCCCTCTTTCTCCCTTCCTCTCAATGTCTCTCTCCCTCCCTCACTCTCGGTGTCTCTCTCCCTCTCTCTCCATGTCTCTCGGTGTCTCTCTCCCTCCCTCTCTCTCTATGTCTCTCTCCCTTCCTCTCTCGGTGTCTCACTCCCTCCCTCTCTCTCTCTCCATGTCCCTCCCTCCCTCTCTCTCTATGTCTCTCTCCCTCCCTGTGGTGACGGTGAGGCGGGTGTGATCTCTGTGTTTAGCCCTTCTCTCTCTCGGGGCCTGAGGTCCGCTAATGAGGCAGCCCCGGGTGGACTTCTGTGTGGCTGCTGCTCAGAACACACATCAACCCACTGCCTCAGCACGCAGTCCCACCTTCCAAATCATCATCTTCTAACGTCTCTGCCTTTTCATAGCTCTACCTTAAACCTCTCTCTCTCTCTCTCTCTCTCTCTCTCTCTCTCTCTCTCTCTCTCTCTCTCTCTCTCTCTCTCTCTCTCTCCCTCTCTCTCTCTCTCTCTCTCTCTCTCTCTCACTCTCTCTCTCTCTCTCTCTCTCTCTCTCTCTCTCTCTCTCTCTCTCTCTCTCTCTCTCTCTCTCTCTCTCTCTCTTCCCCTCTACAGGTGCTGGTCAAATTATTAGAATATCATGAAAAAGTTGATTTATTTCAGTAATTATATTCAGAACGTGAAACTTACATATTATATCAATTCATTACACACAGAGTGATATATTTGAAATGTTTATTTCTTTTAATTTGGATGATTAGTACTGACAATTACTGAAAATCCCAAATTCAGTATCTCAGAAAATTAGAATATTAGTTACGACTAGTACAAAAAATGATTTTTTAGAAATGTGGGCCAACTGAAAAGTGTGAACATGGAAAGTTTCAGCATGTATGGCAATCAATACTTAGTTGCAGCTCCTTTTGCCTGAATTGCTGCAGCAATACGGCGTGGCATGGAGTCGACCAGTCTGTTGCACTCCTCAGGTGTTATGAGAGCCCAGGTTGCTTTAATAGTGGCCTTCAGCTCTTCAGCATTGTTGGGTCTGGCATCTCGCATCTTCCGCTTCACAATACCCCATAGGTTTTCTATGGGGTTAAGGTCAGGTGAGTTTGCAGGCCAATCAAGAAGAGGGATACCATGGTCCTTAAACCAGGTACTGGTAGATTTGGCACTGTGTGCAGGTGCCAAGTCATGTTGGAAAATGAAATCGTCACCTCCATAAAGTTGGTCCGCGGCAGGCAGCATAAAGTGTTCTAAAACTTCCTGGTAGACTGCTGCATTGACCCTGGACCTCAGGAAACACAGTGGACCAACAGCAGCAGATGACATGGCACCCCAGACCATTACTGACTGTGGAAATTTTACACTGGACTTCAGGCAACGTGGATTCTGTGCCTCTCCTGTCTTCCTCCAGACTCTGGGACCTTGATTTCCAAAGGAGATACAAAATTTACTTGCATCTGAAAACATAACTTTGGACCACTCAGCAGCAGTCCAGTCCTTTTTGTCTTGAGCCCAGGCGAGACGCTTTTGACGTTGTCTCTTATTCAAGAGTGGCTTTACACGAGGAATGCGACAGCTGAAGCCCATATCTTGCATACGT
>NC_044050.1:13381201-13388701 GCF_902167405.1 Gadus morhua
CAACGCTACGAATCCTTTATCAATAGCGTTTGGTGTGATTTATTTAATTATTTGCATGGGGAAAGGGCCCGTCGGCAGCATCATGTGGTACACAGGACACGCTCTGATTGACAGATGCAAGGGAGACCACTTATTTACTCAGCCGCCACGGTTACATATATATCTGCTTTAGTTTTGTTTTGTTTCGGTCTGCTGGGAATCACCGGATCCGTGTCTGCGGGAAGAGTGACTAGCGTTACAAAGACGAAGGGGAACAAAAAGATGGAAATACTCAGTTCCGACTGAGGATTTGATTCCCCAAAGTCAGCCGGTGGCGACGAGAAGAAGTGGAATCGCAGTTCATTTGTTGAGTGTTCCACGTTATACCATTGATGCAGAACAGCTTTGAATATTCTCTCTATCGTTGTCTGAGACTACACCCACCGTCTGGTCTTTCTGCCGAGATTCTGGAGAACGGGGAAGAGGTAAACGCCTGTGAAAAATATCTGGCGCCCGTTTCTGCCAGGGGCCACTGGGTCTCTTGGGAAATGGCAGCCAGACAAATATTAGCTTTTGGTGGTTCTTATTTCTCTAAATAGAGAGTTGGGTTTTTATGTGTAGCAATTGCAGCCCCAAGAAAACGTTGCCAGGATGCTGGTTGGAGCTATGTGAATGTTCTTCATCTCCATACACATGCTGAGGTTAGGCACCTCAGTGTATGTGTGTGTGTGTGTGTGTGTGTGTGTGTGTGTGTGTGTGTGTGGGGGGGGAATCACATTTATAATGTAACCTGTTCCGCATTCACATAAACAATATTAATGAGATTGTCTCAGCTAGTTTGATCAAATTTGAAGTACAGCTTATCTAAACCAACCCATAATCTAACATCTTGACAGAAAGTGGCAGATGTTCCCACAATACATATATTTGAGGTTTTCAATGATGAATGGATGTGCCACATCATCTCTCTCTCCCCTCCCCTCTCTCTCTCTCCCGCTTTTTCTCCCTCTCTCTCTCACACACTGTCTGGCACACACACACAAACACACACACACACACACACACACACACACACACACACACACACACACACACACACACACACACACACACACACACACATACAGACACTAGCAGACATACACACACACACACACACACACACACACACACACACACACAACACACGCACACACACACACACACACACGCACGCACGCACACACACACACGCACGCACGCACGCACGCACGCACGCACAAACACACACACACACACACACACACACACACACACACACACACACACACACACACACACACACACACACACACACACACACACACACACACACACACACACACACACACACACACACACACACACACACAGGCATCTGGGCTCCCGGGCACATTTTTAAGTGTTTTTTTTACGTTCCAACATTGGCATTCGCTAGAGCCAATGTTTTATAGACCGCAAGGCTAATTCTGTGCGACCTGCTGTTCTGCAATTCTATTTAGGAAAAGACACCACAGGGAATGGAACATACCAGCACATTACCTGAGGCTGTAATAGACTGCCATGTTCTTTATTATTTACACCGACATCCATTTGTGTTTGCATCACGACAATAGATTTTGGGCCTGAGAATTTATTGTTATACCAGTGTAAAGAAAAAATTTAATAAATCGCTAATAAACAAACAAATGTTACAATGTTTCATTTTCACTAAAGTTTGTGTGTGTACGTGTTTGTTCATGCTGTGTGTGTGTATGCATAGCTTCAGCTATATAGCTATAGCTATGTATATGCTTGAGGAATTAAGGCTGTTGACATCGTGGAACCCATTGAGCGAACGGTTGAAGAGTACAAACACTTGGAATAGAAGAGAGAGAGCAGAGAGAGCCTGGAAGAGAGGAGCAACGATGGAGTGGTTCACTGAGAGAAAGCATCAGACATCTCTCACAGGAGGCCCGCGGCTTCCCTGTGCATGGCGGTGAAGGGGCTGAGATATAGCTCCATAGCTCCATGAGCAGCATTAGGACGAGCAGTCCCTCAATACTGTGTGAAGAGAGCAGGCTAATAAGGTAAATAACTAGATGATTTGACAAGCAGGGATTAGCATCTACTCTGGCCCCCGGTATATGAATGCTCGACTGGGGGAGAAGGAGCACGAGCAATAGAAACAAGTTTCCCTTTAATCAGTATGGTTAAGATGCAACGTACAACTTTAGCTGGGCTTGTGAGACCGTCCAAATATTCAGGTTTGCCTTTCACATTGACTATTCATTCGCGATTCATGTCAACAGCAGAATCAGAGAGATGCTTCTCCACCTTAAAGACGATAAAGACGTTCCTTAGGAACACTATGGCACAAGATCGCCTCAATGCTCTGGCTATGCTCTCTATAGAGAACAAACTCACACGGGACATTACAGATTTCAATAAAAGGGTTATTGAGAAATTTGCCACTTAGAAAGACAGAGGAGCAAAGTTCCTCAACAAGTAAGAGTTTTCCAAGAGTTCTCTTACTAGTCTCTCTCACTCTCTCTCACACAACCCACCCCCTCCCCCTTCCTGTGAGGTGGACACTGGTTGCCGACCCTCACAACCCCCCCAACCCCCTCCTTCCTGTGAGGTGGACACTGGTTGCAGACCCTCACAACCTCCTCCCACCCCTTTCAAGTGTACGTACTGTATATAGTTCTCTGACAACCTATGGTGGCATCAGGCCTTCAGTGTGCATATTGTATATAGTCCTCTGCAAACCTATTCAGTGTACATACTCTATATAGTCCTCTGCAAACCTATGGGGGCATCAGGCCAAGTGTGTCTTGAACAACCACACACAAAAGTTAGCACATTTACATGAATTTTGTGGAATTCATATTTCATTGTATTTGTCTAATATAAATGCATACTAATGCAAACTGTAGATATATTTATGAGTGAAGTTACCAACGCAATGGATTGGCTGTAACACACTCACCCATTCTCTCTCTCTCTCTCTCTCTCTCTCTCTCTTATTCACACTCTCTCTCACACACACACACACACACGCACGCACGCACGCACGCACGCACGCACGCACGCACGCACGCACGCACGCACGCACGCACGCACACACACACACACACACACACACACACACACACACACACACACACACACAGAATATTACCTTGTGTGCAATTCTGAAAAACCTGTTGATGTATTTGCACTCTTAATTTTGCTGAATTCTACAAGGCAAATAAATTAACTTAAAACTTAGTTCCCTGGCCCCATTCGTCTTTGTAAGTAAATGTTCTTTTTTGCTGCCTTTATTATTTTGTCAGAATGCTTTGTTTGTTTGTGGAAATCACAAAAATGTATTCTGGGGGAGGATGCCCCCAGACCCCCCTACAGGGGTTTGGAATGCAAACGTTCAGCCCCGCCTAAAATAAATTCCACCAGCCGCCACTGATTTCCATGTAAGTGCACAAAATACTTTGTTGAAAAAACTCAAGTGAATCAGATTGACGCAGTTGTTCTGTTCTATCTTTCTCCTCATCCGTCATTAACTGAAACTCCCTCCTCTGAGCACTGATGGATCTGATTGAATGTTAAGATCGAGTGCTTACCACTTTTTGGAAAAGGCTTCCAACCGGCTTAAGGCCAGACTGATCTGCAGAGACACAGAATGGGATCTTTGGAGATCAGGATGGTCTCATCAGGCTACACTTTAGCCTCCCATCGCTTTAGGAACACCATATGTACATATATATGTTTAAATATCTATTCATATATACATGTTTCCTAAACATGGTTCGATTCGTATTGACCAAGCTGAAGATAGTCAGGAAGGGAGATACAGTGAGAGATTGAGGGATTGGATTTGAATTGAAAACAGTGAGAGAGGAGGGGAGGAGGTATATAGAGTGGCGTGTTGTGTTTGAGAGCAGCAGAGAGAGAGAGAGAAGGAGAGGCAGGTGGAGAGAGAGAGGGGGAGGCAGGTGGAGGGAGACTGGAAAGATAGATTGTATTAGATATCTGATCACTCAACCCTAATGGAACATGAGGCAGAAGAAGGAGCATGTGTCGTTTGTACCCCCCCCCTTTAAAACACACTCACACAGAGACCACACGGGGCGCAGCACAAAAGCTATGTAGTCTTTCCAACAAGCTAGTGTCCACCTGCTCAATGCGAACGCTCTGTGTGAAGCGTCTCCATACAACCTGGAGAGGATCAAAGCCTTTACGGGAGGAGAATACCCAGGGCCAACATACAACACACCCTCGTGCATGCGCCCACACAGAAAAACAAGAAACAATGCACACATTGAGGGGTTTTGTTGTGTGTGCGTCTCTCTCTAAGCCCAACAGCTGTGAAATATGAATGATGAAAGGGAATATATTGTTTTCAAGGTATGCTGGTTTCAGATACGCAGTCACCCAAGGAAATGTATTTTATTTATTTTATACATGTGCACACGCACGCACGCACGCCCACGCCGAGAGACACACACACACACACACACACACACACACACACACACACACACACACACACACACGCACACACACACACACACACACACACACACACACACACACACACACACACACACACACACACAGGCAAATACTGACATATACACACACAAGCACACAGGCAAAAATACACTCAGCACGAAGATGCACACAAACACATTCACGCACATTTACTTTATTGATGAACAACAATCAGCTCTCTATTTACATTTCCAGTCTTTTGTCTGGCACAAGGCTCAAACAGGTCTTGCAGCAAAATGTCACAGAGCAGGCAGTGTGAGGTAAGTAATTACACAGAACCGTTAAATAGTTTCAATGCAGCCCTTGAGTCGGAGAGATGTTGTCTTGTGAACTTCCTTTTCTTGTGTCGCCTCCAGATGTCTGGACGTGTCTGGAGTTCAATTTAATGATTTCATGCTTCTGCTGGTTCTTTGTTTTGTTCAATACCTTCTCACTGTTCATCTTTCTTGCTATAATTGTGTCTATTAAGAGACAAATGGCCTTGCTCGTTCCCAAAATGTACGTATTGTGTGTCTGCCAAATGGCAGATCGACAAAATAGATTGTTTTCTAAGAGCAATGCCCCAATCTTCTGCTTTAGTTTTGGTCTGCTCAATGCATCATAAGTTGTCCAGTTCCCTAAGACATTTCTTTCTTGAAGTGCCAGTGAACCCAAAATTGTGATTTTTGTTGTTTTAAAGGTGCAAGACGTCTTCTATGATCTTAAAGGAGCTATATGTAACACATGTGCTGTACTAGATCATTTCACCTAATTACCATAATATGTCATTAGCTATTAAGAAAACATGTACTGGGTTCTCCGAAAAAAATGCTAACAGTGTGCCAGTATGTTCTCTTTTGAAATAATAATATGCAAATCTACAAACTGCAATGGTGATGGATTTAGTTAGACTTTTTCATAAAAACAGAACTAGTTACATTGTGAGAAAGGTTTTGTCTTGTAGCGTAAGTTTGTTACATGTAAGTGCACCCTCAACTGAGATAGTGTCCTCTGAACCTGGGCAAAAAACGATGGATGAAGCAATATAAAAATGGTTGACTTTGGTCGGCTCTGGACACACGTGTACATTGTTTCTCACTCATTCCTTCCACCTTTTTTTTTATAGGTAAATATGAGTAACTTACCGGCGTGACATGCCAATTTGCAAGTTCCAACCAATAGCACTCAAAGGAGTCTTAACTACAGCACGTTTAAGTGAATGTATTCAACAGGCTACCTGTTACAGTCAACAGACTACCATTTTGAACGCCATTGTAACCTGTTATCAAAGACGTAGGCTAGCGGGTAGTGACGTGGTTGTTTGTTCGTGTCCTTGTGAACCTCCCGCTGGAGCACCTTTTCTTCCTTCCTCTTTGTGTACGTGATGACGGGGTGACAGTGAGCCAGGGGCCGTTGCTATAGTAACCGCCTGTAGTGTCGCAACCGGGAAGGTAGAGAAATGCTCCCGGTCAGAGATGACAAACAGTGCATCTGTGGTTCAGGGTGGCAAATTGCTTTTTATTGGACAACATAATTAAAGTGCTTTATGGACCCGACAAACTGGTAAACATATTGCTTATGTTTCTTATGGTTTAAGCACCATGTCGACGGTAGGCTGTGTGTGCGTGTGTGTGTTTGTGATGGAGTAAGAGAGATGTACTAGAGAGAGGAAGTGTGTTTGTGTATGTTTGAGAAAAAGAGAAAGCATGTGTGCGTGAGAAAGTATGAGGGGCCGTCTGGGACAGAATTCATACTTGGTCTTACACACACTATTATACTCTCTTACACATACTACTATACTCTCTTACATACACTACGATACTCTCTTACATACACTACTATACTCTCTTACATACACTACTATACTCTCTTACATACACTACTATACTCTCTTACATACACTACTATACTCTCTTACATACACTACTATACTCTCTTACATACACTATTATACCCTCTTACACATACTACTATACCCTCTTACATACACTACTATACTCTCTCACATACACGACTATACACTCTCATACTTACATGTAAAAGGAGTTTAATAGTTTGAATGAAACGGAAGTGAGTTTGAATGAAACGGAAGTGAGTTTGAATGAAACGGTAGTGAGTTTGAAATGTTCATAAGAGTCCGCAGAAATCGAATATCAATATTATTTTAGTGTAATTACATTGTGTATATGCACAAGCCATCTTATACAAAGCAGCCGAAAAATAGAAAACCGAAACGCTACTATGTTTTTTTTTCTGCGATTCAGGGTTTGAATTCTGCTATTGTCGTCTGATTCATTGAATCCGCTGTGTTTGCCAGGGTCTCAGGGTCTTCCGACTCTGGGGAAGAGCCTGCTAGTTTACGCACACCCCTTGCGCATTTGTTTTCTCAACCACACGTGAGACGTTGTTTGACATGCTGGATATCGTCAGAAAGGTATTTTCATTGGCTATTAGGATATCTAAGGCCCGTCCCCGACCCTTGCTGTCTGCTGGTGTTGCTGTCAATCAAAGTATACACGCACCGTTTTGATAGTGATCGCCTCATTGGCTTGTAAGGCTTGTAAACAAGGAAATATTGGTCTTACAGACATGTGGGAGGGCTCTATGTCACCGTGAGACCCTGGTAAACACAGCGGATTCAATGAATCAGACGACAATAGCAGAATTCTAACCCTGAATCGCAGTTTTCTAAAAAAAAACAACATAATAGCGTTTCGGTTTTCTATTTTTCGGCTGCTTTGTATAAGATGGCTTGTGCATATACACAATGTAATTACACTAAAATAATATTGATATTCGATTTCTGCGGACTCTTACGAACATTTCAAACTCACTTCCGTTTCATTCAAACTCACTTCCATTTCATTCAAACTCACTTCCGTTTCATTCAAACTTTCCCGTTTCATTCAAACTCACTTCCGTTTCATTCAAACTCTCTTACACATACTACTATACTCTCTTACATACACTACTATACTCTCTTACACATAC
>NC_044050.1:13401201-13413701 GCF_902167405.1 Gadus morhua
GTCATCTGAATTGCCCAGGTGTTAAAGTCAAACACAGGTGGACTGTAAAAATCCCAGTCTCCTGGTTTTGTTTCTTCTTTACAATGGGGAATGGAAGAATCTTATTCTGTCTTTGCATTTGACTTTTTGTATCCACCCAGTCTGTTGTAGACATCCAGGCTGCTGGCCTATGTTTCCCTAATACCAGGTGGACACATGCACGCACGCACACACACACACACACACACACACACACACACACACACACACACACACACACACACACACACACACACACACACACACACACACACACACACACACACACACACACACACACATTATATATTTAGAAGTGTAATAATCGATCTGAAAGAAGTATATCCGGCAGTTGTGCGTCTCACATTATCTCGCTTTGATAACATGTCTTGCTGCCAGATTTTACAAAGAAAATATCAACATCAAATGTTCATAACTGTATCCAAATTAAGTGAATTTTGCTACGTTGCCAATAAATCTTGTTCTGCCAAAAATCTACAGGAATCTAGTTGCAACATCCAAAATAGATTTGTAGCTCCATTAACTGTTGAAATTAAATAGACCTCATGATACTTAATTATATATATCGATACAGTGTTGATGTAGTGAACTTGATTTTATCCTGCATTTGAACCTTGCAGCCGGTTGACGTCATCGCTTCGACTCCAGCAGGTATCATGAAAGCACTACTCAGAGGGTTCCGTAGAGTTCCAACATGTGTTCCATCTGTCCAGCATCAGGTGTCTTTATATATAAATAAATGCCTATAAAATTGATTTACTTTATTCAATCAGGTATCAAATTGGGAGTCAAAGCGATCAGCCTTGGCTGTGTCGTACGACAGCCCTCGTACAGTGGCTGTTGTACGACACAGCCAGGGGCGGTGTCTCTGACTCCAACAGGTATCATGAATGCTACGTCCACTCAACGCAGAGGGTTCACAGGAGTTCCAACATGTGTTCCATCTGTCCATCATGAGGTGCTTGAAAGAGTCGATTACATTTAGATTGAGGAGAGAACTTGTATCTCATTAAAAATGGCAAACACGTGCTGACAGGCAATCCCAAACGCTGGTAAATGGAATTTGCAGTTAAAATGCTTTTAATTGCGTATACGTACCCAGGGAAATTAACTTTTGAACGGCAATAGCTGGATTACTAAAACAAATTTACATTTTTGTTCTCTTCTGCCTTAAGTCTATTGCCAGCCAGTTGGTTTCATCTTTTTTAGGTTTAGAGAGGATGAAAGATGTTGATAATTTAATAGGGCACACTTTTTTTTGATTGCTCATTCAACCGATTATCCATTACGAAAGCAATAAAAATAAATGCTATTTCTAATATGGACACAGATGTTGAAGTTGGACAAAAGACAAAAGGGGAGGGGAACTATATTTGGGTTTAGATAATGATAAGATAAGATAGGAGATATTATTTAACGCTACGTTAAAAGTATGTATGTATGTATGTATGTATGTATGTATGTATGTATGTATGTATGTATGTATGTATGTATGTATGTATGTATGTATGTATGTATGTATGTATGTATGTATGTATGTATGTATGTATGTATGTATGTATGTATGTGTGTGTATATGTATGTATGCATGCATGTATGGATTTATGTATGTATTTATTTATGGATTAATGCATGCATATATGTTTGCATGTATGTATGTATGTATGTATGTATGTATGTATGCATGTATGTATGTATGCATGCATGTATGTATGTATGTATGTATGTATGTATGTATGTATGTATGTATGTATGTATGTATGTATGTATGTATGTATGTATGTATGTATGTATGTATGTATGTATGTATGTATGCATGTATGCATGTATGTATAAATGCTATATGTATTATATCTATGCTTCGTTTTTCCGTTCTTCCACTTTTCCTCTTCAATGTTCTCACAGGACACCTTGGGATCTCTCGCTCAGTTCCCCTCATTATCCCTTGGGCTTTGTCCGCTGTCCCATCCGGTGTGTCCAACACCATTGACTCATGCTCATTAGACAATGTAAGTCATTAGAGTTTCAATTGAGCGTAAACAAATGTTCCGTAAAAAGCTGTCCTACAGGTGACGATAAATGGACGGCTGGTGAGGCAGACGATAGAACGGACGGATGGACAGATGGACGCACTGTTGGATGGAGGAAGAACTGTGCGGGGGGAGGGTTTCATAGGGATACACGGATAGATAGGTTAAGAGAACAATCGACAAGTAGACGTGCTGTATTTGAGGGCAGACCCCTGCATCATAGAAAACACATAGCAGATCTGAACGACGATCTAAGAGGCTCCCAAGGGAATAAAAGGAAACACGACTCCAGACGTTGCTTCTTTACGACTTTTCTCATTTGTTTATTCAATCTTTTGTCAGTTTTGGTCACAAAGTTCACAGGATTCTTAAAATCCACTTAGCTGGCAGGGGGCTGAACCCCGAATTGAAAAATAATCGTATACCTTTATGTTTGTTCTTCGTCTCCTCTCCATCCCCCTGTGTGTATGTGTGTGTGTATGTTTGTGTGTGTGTGTGTATGTGTGTGTGTGTGTGTGTGTGTGTGTGTGTTTCCTTGTGTGAGCCGAGTTGATTGCATTGACCGCTGTTGCCCTGCACTCTGGGAAGTCAGACAAATGACTCCGTCCATCATAGCAGGAGGGAGGGAACCAGTGAGACAGAAAAAAAAAAAAAAGGGCCAGGATGATAAGCCGGTTGTCCATCATCCCTTGTCCAATCACAACACGCCGAGGAGAAGAGTGGAGATTAGATATTGACCTGGTCTTGGCCTCTGCAAATCGAGATGTTTCAACACTTTTCATTGATCTCCATTTGGTGGGTCCTCGTTGCCCGTTTCCAGCTACGCGACACAATTCCCTCTTATAATTGACGTCAAAACCCCTCTCTCTTAAGAAAAGGGTGAAAGACAGGTGCCACATGTGGTGGCCACATGACGCTGATCAATGCGGGGTAATACTGACATCAAACCTTTAGGGAAAACACACTTCCTGGGTAAACTAGCAGCCATTGATCATCATGATCATCATTGATCATCATGACTTGCGTTCTAGACCCCAAAGAGCCCACCGATCCGTAGCGCAGCCCTCGAACCGCACGGCTATAGGAGCTGTCACAACAACCCCAACACAACACAAAGCCATTACTCTGTTCTCTTTTTGGCACCTTTGGCTTCTTGCATCGAACCGCGCGTATACTGCATATTTTACCATGTTCTGCATACCTTTGTGGCTGTTTGAAAAAGACAAATAGTGCTTCACAGCTTCACTCGCCCGCCTGGGGGATAAGGGGAGCCTCTCCAATCAATCCTATGTTGATTTTCTCCTAACCGATTCCTCCGATTCATCTCAACACCCGCTCTGCAGCAATTCTCTCCTCCAACGCCTGCAACTGCTTACCTATCCACCTTAATCCCCCCTAATCCATATGTGCTTCCTTCTTCTGCTTCTTCTTTCTTCTACTTCTTCTTCTTCTCCTGCCCATTGGCCTCTGTGACGCGCTCATCATAGACACTCCCTGCACAGCGCCACCTGGCCGCGGCGGAAGTCCCTGCAGGGGCAGAGCCGCCTGTACCTGGGGGAGTGGCCGGCGCAGCTGAACAGCAGGGGGTCCTGCTGCAGGCTGCACTCTCGCCGCGCCACCGAGAAGGCGGGCAGGACGTGGTTGGACTCGGAATCCAGCGCCTCGCACTGAACGTCCAGCCTGCAGGGAGGAGGAGGAGGAGGAAGAGGAGGAGGAGGAGGAGGTAGAGGAGGAGGAGGAGGAGAAGGAGGAGGAGGAGGAGGTAGAGGAGAAGGAGGAGGTAGAGGAGGAGGAGGAGGAGAAGGAGGAGGTAGAGGAGGAGGAGGAGGAGTAGAAGGAGGAGGAGGAGGTAGAGGAGGAGGAGGAGGTAGAGGAGGAGGAGGAGGAGGAGGAGGAGGAGGTAGAGGAGGAGGAAGAGGAGGAGGAGGAGGAGGTAGAGGAGGAGGTAGAGGAGGAGGAGGAGGAAGAGGAGAAGGAGGAGGTAGAGGAGGAGGAGGAAGAGGGGGAGGGGTGCAGGAAGCGGAGAGGGGGAGGAGGAGAAAGAAGGAGAGGGGGAGGAGGAAGAGGAGGAGAGGTAGAAGGGGGAAGAGGAGAAGGAGGAGGAGGGGGATAGAGGACGAGGAGGAAGAGGAGTAGGAGGAGGAGGAGGAGGAGGAAAGGGGGAGGAGGAGGGGAGGAGGAGGAGGAGGAGGAGGAAGAGGAAGGGGAGAGGTAGGAGGAAGAGAAGGAGGAGGAGGAGGGGGAAAAGGAGGAGGAGGACGGAGAGGAGGAGGAGGAGGGCAGGAGGAGGATGAGGGGGAAGAGGAGGAGGAGGAGAGAAAGAGCAGGTGAGCCGTTTGTGTTCATCATCAATTTGATAAATGGACGGGAGAGAACTCCGAAACGCCTCTGGAGTTTAGATTGGGCTGGGTATAGTGGCGTGTATGAAAACTCATAAGAGTGGCACAGAATAACTCCCAGTGGGGTGGTTTGGAGACTGTAAACCTATTTTGCACAATTTGAAATTTTTGGTCCAAGATACTGTATTTCGATGGTTCAGGTATGCAGAATTTCTAAATCAAATAAATCTTCTGCCAGATTCATAAGGGGTGGTGGGGGGGGGGGGAGCCCTCGGCATGGCCAACCAGATGTTGAGTTGGGGTTGTGCTACTCCGGTCAATCACCCCCCCCCCCCCCCCCTCCCCACTGGACACGCCAATCGTCCCAGGCCTTGGGGTTTCTCTCCTTCGTCACCAATAGTAGTCTTAGGAAGATAGCTGGAATTGTTCTGAATATTACGGCAGGAAGATTCATTCAAACAGGTTAGGGATCTGTCCCTAGATTTCCCGAGGGACAGTCAGTAAAAATAAATTGGGATTTCGCAAGGTCTGTGATAGGGAATGAAATGATGTGGCAGCAATCTGTCTTGCATAGAAATGACTTGATTTTCGAACTGTTATTCGCCCTGGATCCCTCCAGTCCTGTTCATTCAACACGAGTCATGGGAAGTGAAAAAGTTAAGCTCAGACAGTCTGAACAAAAGGAACGGCTGTGGCAAATCAAATCACTTTGCGCCGTTGGCTCAAATTCAGATTCACAGATGGTCACGCATTCAATCAAGGTTGGAGGTTTCCAGTCATGCGCGAGAATAACCAGCTCATCAGGAGCATTGAGACTCCGGTGCCCTCAATATTTAACCAGCCTCCCTGTTGTACCGGCAACTCCTCCAGCTTGTAATAAAGTTTTCATAAAAAAAGAGAAAAAAAGTATGTCGTAGATCCATCTGAAATAAAATAATCACCAACAAAGTAGTGCACATTCAAAGACGGAAAACTTCGAGTGGCAGACTCGGTGGAAACCCTATACGAGATGTTCCTAACTCTGCAACTCTAGTTCTGCATATGACAAAGGAAGTGAGGAATGAAAGTGATAAGGGGGGAGTGGGGGTGGAGGGGAGGGGAAGCAGAGGCGTACAGTAGCGGTTTTACACTGCAACCACCACATTAACACATAGGGAAAAAGACTGGCGGTGAAGTGAGTGTTTGAGGTTGAAGATGTGGGAGAATGACTTATGAACTGGCAGAGAAGGAGAGGAGACAGAAGGAGAAATGCGGGGCGAGAGGGATAAAGAGCGATAGAGAGCGAGAGTGAGAGAGAGTGAGAGAGAGCGAGACAGTGCAAGAGAGAGTTAGAGAAAGAGAGCGAGAGCGAGAGCGAGAGCGAGAGAGAGAGAGAGAGAGAGAGAGAGAGAGAGAGAGAGAGAGAGAGAGAGAGAGAGAGAGAGAGAGAGAGAGAGAGAGAGTGAGAGAGAGAGAGAGAGAGAGAGAGTGAGAGAGAGATTGCCTTGAGACAAGAAAAGTGACAAAACATAAAAGATAAAGAGGAAGAGATACTGGGAAATGACACAGGTGATGATGATGTGAGGATAACATGCACAAAGAGAGACACACACACACTCATTATATGTCTGCAAAGGGTGTGTGTGTGTGTGTGTGTGTGTCTGTGCGTGCGCGTGTGTCAGACAGTGACTGTGGCAGCAGTAAGGCTTCACAGCCGAGGAAAACTGGAAAGGCAAGCTGCTGCTCCTTGATGTGGAGAGTCCCCATGCTTCCCGTCTCTGGGAAATGCTCTCTCAGTCGAGGTGCCGGGACAAAGGCTGTGACTAAGCGCTGTGTGCTCGTGTCTGTGTGTGTGTCTGTGTGCGTGTGTGTGTGTGTGTGTGTGTCTGTGAGTGTGTATACAGTATCAGTGTTTTCTCCCGCCTGCTAGTTGCAGTATCCCGGAGTCAAATTGTGCTCAGAGTCAGACGGAGGGAGCACATCTGGAGACGGATGTATAACATCTGGAGCTCTGGCGCTTGCCTCGCAGAGCTCCAGACGTTCACCAAGAAAGACTGGGGCACTGGGCCCATGTGACCGGGATCAGGACCTCTACATAAACACAGCTGTGGGGAGACAAACGGGATTAAGAATGGGATTTAGGAACGGGATAGAGATGAAGGTATGGGGGATAGAGGGGAGGGCATGCGGCCAAGGACCACGGGCAGAATCGAACCCGGGTCGCTGCGATCAGGAATGAGCCTATATGGTAAACGCTCTGCTGGGTGATCCGCCGGGGCGCCCCCGAATATATATATTTTTTAAAGATATAGCGGAGGACTGAATGAACCCATGAATGCTAACGTGAGAATAAACCTCATTAAACCCGCGCTACGTCCACGTCTCTGTGAGGGACAACGCTGGCAGCCGAGGAGAATCGCGTTTTGCGTTTCTTGAAAGGTGCCCGACTTAACTTGCTGCATGTATGACGCGCTCAGGACCGGTCACAAGCCGTCTCGACAGAGGGACGCCCTTGAATGCTCACGCGTGATACGTCAGGACGGCTGTCACTCACCCTCTCAGAGCCTCCTTGTTGTTGATGAAGCGGAAGTGGGCGGGCTCACAGACCAGACGGGCAGACTGACAGGTCTCGATGCAGGACTGGCCCTCCTGGGACGCCAGAAGCCGCAGGGAGCTGACGGGAGGCCAAACAGGGGGGGGGGTGACGTTGGCGGCCCAGCCAAGGGCTGTGGTGTTGGGGAGGGGGACAAACAGAGGCCCCGTACTCATGCTGCTCGCCAGCGGTTTGGAGAGGTTGCCCAGCGGGAATGGAGGCTCTGGAACACAGAAGTCCTGGAAGGGAGTGGGTACAGAGATACAGTGAGTCAGCCATTGTCTTGTGCTTCCTTACATAAGACTCTGATGAACTGATGAACCAGGATTTTGTATATGAGGGTTTTTGGTATGATGATCCATTCACCATTGCACAGATTTAGACCTGGAACATCAGTCTGAGGGGAAATTGATACAGTAACTAACACCGCTACACCAGCTTCAATAAAACTAGTCAGCTTTACTCCAATTCTCTGAATATGAGCCTCTTCATCCATTCAAGGTGTAAACAGAAAGGAAACACGGAGTTCATGGTCATGCTCTTGTAAACTGCCTTTGATTCTTTTTTTGCTACCAAACAGGGATAGTGAAAAAATAATCACAAATAGTTTGGTTCATTCTTATTTTTTTTAATTGAGGCTGAATGGAGCACTGTTGATACAAACCAGCTTTTACTCTGACCGCTAAATGCAATATCAATCTTACAGAGGGAGAGAGAGAGGGAGACAGAGAGCGAGAGAGAGTGAGAGAGAGAGAGAGAGAGAGAGAGAGAGAGAGAGGGAGAGAGAGAGAGAGAGAGAGAGAGAGAGAGAGAGAGAGAGTGAGAGAGAGAGAGAGAGAGAGAGAGAGAGAGAGAGAGAGAGAGAGAGAGAGAGAGAGAGAGAGAGAGAAGGAGCACGATAAAGAGAGAGAGATAAATAGAGAGCGAGGGAGTGTCAGTCAGACAGAGAGAGATAAAGAGATAGGCAAGGGGAGAGATATATATATATAGAAACGGACAGAAAGACAGAAAGACACATGTCGCAAGCGAGAGAGAGAGCAAGCATGGCAGTGAGCGGAGGACCCATGCAGACAGCGTTGTACGTCAACACAGACACATGCATGCATGAACAAACACCACATTTTTATGCACTAATTAGCACACCGTCTTCGGGAGTCTAAATGAGTTCTACCGGGTAAGTCTCTGCCCACTAGCGGAAAAACACACATAAGCCATCAATGCCGAGGGTGGAACTTGGGAGGACGTGTGATTGAGGAGCATTGTGCAAACAGTAACACAATGCACTCGCACACCCACAGCAATTATGCCCAGAAGCTAAGCGAGGACACGAAGGAGGTGCATAACATTGACGTGGGAAATACACAGCTTTAATTATATATTGTGAGCCTAAAATAAGATAGCGCTTAACACGTTCAATTTTACCGGGGAGTTGACGTGTTGTTGAAGTGTAGAAAAAGGTGTGCATAATAACGATATACCAAAACGAGAGAGCACCATTTCTATGCTCAATGTGGCTCTGCTATGACAGGACAGAAGAACTGCTATGCACAGTGAACTGATAAACAAAGAAGAACAACTCCAGAGGTGCCCGGCGAGCCATTAGCCGGCCATGGGGTCACCGGGGTCAGAGCTCGCTCTTCTCTTTAGAGCAAAACAGTTATTTGGAAACAAAGTACATCTGTATAAAGATTCAGAGGTTGAAAACCCTAACCCTATGATGAGGTCATGCTTTATTCAGTTTAGACTTGTGGATCAATGAGTGTTCCTCATCCGTTTATCTCTACTTGGGGAAACACAGCCATAGTTAATGAAAAGCGCTTTGTCCGACCACTTCCGCCGTAAAACGGAAATGAATCGCAGACCTGCAATTCTCGACGGCAAATGCCAGCTTAACCTCACTACCCTTCATTCATAACTAAAGACCATCGTTCTTTGGACATTGATGGTTTTCAATGTAAATAGAAGCATTTCATGTCGACCTTCCACTCGTGAGGCTGAATGCACTCCACGGGGGGGGGGGGGGGGGGGTGGTGACGGACATCATGTGACGTGCATCATGTGACGGGTGACATGTGACCGCTGACGGTGACGCAACGTAGGCTTTGCAGTGGAGGGCTCCACAGTGTGACTGGGCCCCGTGGTCTCACCTGGTTCTGTATGTAGGCGTGCACCCTCTCCAGCATTCCCTCGCACGTGTACTCGTACGGAAGGTACGGCTCCACCTGCAAACACACACACGTGCACACACGCACGAAGCTGTTGTTATTGTTCCTCTGTCGCAAATTATTCCTCACTAATTGCGATACATCGTCTACTCCTATTCCCGTTTTCCAGCTGAGAAATGAGAGAAATGTTTCCATTGTGTGCTCCTAATTACAGCGTGCGCCTGCTTGGAAACTCATTAGTGTTTATTTGCATAGCAATAGATCACCCCCTGCTGTGCTTTGCCAGTTCTGGCAAAAAAAGGCTTACTTTGATTAGCCGAAATGTGTTTTTCTTGGTTGCGGAGCTTTGTTTTTAACGGTAGGTTTACTGCTATGCACGAAGAATACATTCATTTGAACTGATTAATAGAATAAAGCCACATAAACGCACCCACATATTTTTATGAGTGTATTAGTATTGGTATGTATTGCCTTATAGCAGGTGTTAATGTCATTGCCGTTCATTGCAGTGATATTGGATAAGGTTCTCTGTAAGGGGAAAACGTTAACTTGTTGGGTCGGAAGATATACAGGACGACAATATTGAGTTCAGGGATTAACATGGACACAGAAGTAAATCACTGATACAGATCCTTTGATATAGCATCCATATCAAACTATCCAACTATTTTCTCTGGATAACTGAACTGATAACTTTCAATCCAAAATAAGAATACTACGCTGAGCAATGTTCAATACATTTTAAAATAACTTGTAACAAAACTCTCAAGAATCCCAAGACCAACCATGAAAAGATGGTGTAGTTTCTTTCTAAGTAAAAGGCCCCGCACTTGGATGATCATAGCGCAAACATTTGGATTTTTATGTTTAGATAAATATTAGAAACTCACTTCAGTAGAAAGTCTAAAAGTTATTTTCCTCTCATCTTTCCATCTTTGCTCTTATGGTCTCCATTAACTGAACAAATGGACTTAAAGCCCAGATGTTTACAGCAATGTAGCAGCACCCTTTCTCTCCCTCCCTCTCCATCGCTGTCATCTATCACTGTATCAGAATGTCTGTCTGTAGGTTTGTCTGTATAAACCATGGACTTGGTTTTCTTAAAGGAGAATTAAGAGCGTGCTGGCGGCGCGAGTTTGATGACAGAATAACAAGAAAACCTTTGTGTGTTGTGCTAACAGGATCTTAAACGAACACGATATGAAACACATATATTTCTTTTTGTTCTGTTTCACATTGTGCTTATTCTTTTCCTGTGATCATTTGCATTGTGTGTGAAATATATTCACTTGTGTGCAGATTAAGGCAGTACCTGTCTATAAACCTATTGTATCAATTTTAGTGGACTTGACTTTTGCCCGTTTTAAAATTATTAATAACAAAACAGAGGCAGAGGACGAAGGGTAGACAGGAACTCTGTTCTGTACTCAAAAGCCATTGGACTTCAAGTTCAGATTTCAAGAGCAGTGTCTGCCAGAGTGGCAGACGGTGGCAAACGGAATGAGAGCGTGTTACATCTGATAGATGCTTCAACAACAAGAGGCCTTCAGTAGGCAGACACATCCTCCATTCCGATTGGACACCTGGGGCAACGGCACTAAAGTTCTTGGACGGAATGTAACTGGTAGTTTCGTTGCTCTGTAACATGTGCAATGACAATAAAGTTCTATCTACCTATCTGAAGGCAACACCGTTCAAACTGTTCAGCGGCCAAGGTAATCATGAGTGCCATGCTTTTTATGTTTCCGGAAAAAAAGAATTGGCATTCAGATAGGACAACACGCTGCTCAATGTATCAAACGTTTTGACTTTGAGATGGCAGGTAGAAAAGATTGCACTGCAATTGTTTCAGACTGCAACGGAGCGGCAAACAGCAGATGCTGCTGATGTGCTGTGATCAGCTGCGCCACGCTTGGTTTATCCATCAGCCGACAACGTGTACTGTGTAGCACATCTCAGTGGGGCACGTAAAGGGCCAATGTCACACTCAGCTGTTTTCCAGTGTAAGACAAGTCCTGCGTCCTTCTCATCGACTCAAATCCCACAAACAGGTTTTGGACCATGGTTTGAAAGTGGTCCAGGTCTTTTTTTTTTTTGGTTTTGCGGAAGCAAGAGTTGATGTTGAAGGTTGCGATGTTTTTCACAGCACACGTATGAAGCAATAGGCCTACTCTCTCTCTGACCAAAAGAGCAGAGCTGTGACGCTACCCCTTAAATACGGCGGCGCAATCATTTAAAATGAGAAAAGCAGGGGGAAAAGCAAAGACCATCATCCAGACTTCTGCTACGCACTCCCTGGGAACAGAACCAAAACAAAACAAAGCACGGGAGAAGGACAGCAAGGAGAAGACGGAGCACCTTGGTCCTCATGATCTCCCTAATGGCCGTGTCAAACTCCTGGGAGTTGTTGTAGTCCACCGTCATGACGTGAGGCCTGCCGATGTACTGCTCTGCGTATGGGTGCTGGGAGGACACCTGGAGATGACACGCACACGCAGGAACAAGCACACACACACTCGAGCAGGAACAAGTCCACAGACACACACATGAAGAAGCACACACACACGAACACGCATACACACACACACACATACACACACGCACACACACAGGAACAAGCCCACAGACTCACACATGAACACGCACACACGCACGCACACACACACACACAGACACACACACAAACGTGTATGTGATTAGCTCGGTGAGCGTGTTCAATAAGGCTGTTTTAGCTTAGCTAGAAAGAATACAATACCATACACACATATTTAGGCAAAGATCCAGTTTGAACAAGTCGCCTCACTGTTTTCCTGTGTCCGCTATTCAGATGATGTGTTATAGTATAATACGATACATACACTGCCATATCAAAATATGCAACAGTCAAACTGTCGTTTTATTCAGGGCTACATGTTCTCGCGTTCTTGTAATGGTCCAAAAAATAAGAAAAATAAAAAGAGAGCACACCCTGAAGAGCATGCTCTTCTGAATAGCTTCAGAGTGTGGTGAGACATGATGGTGATAGCTGTGTCTTGGGCTCCCTCATTCCGCTGTATCCACTACAATGCTGCGCCATAACAAGACGTCTTAAGTGTTCTACTCTGACAAGATAATTTCCTCCACCATCTCAGGTTATGCATGACCTGACACAAGAACTATGTTTGCACTCCTGGCGCGAGAGCTGAAGCATAATGCACTCCTTGCAGAGGGCATAGCCGCACATTTGTACAATGAGACTTTAATAAGGAAAACACTGGAATAGTTTCATTTATTCAATGTGTCACATGTGGGGCAACGCTGCGCAAGCAAATACAATATCGGTCAAGGCCTACATCGCTGAGCAAGCAATCCATAC
>NC_044050.1:13418701-13466201 GCF_902167405.1 Gadus morhua
AGGTCCACCGGATAAGAGAGAGAGAGAGAGTGTGAGAGAGAGAGAGAGAGAGAGAGAGAGAGAGAGAGAGAGAGAGAGAGAGAGAGAGAGAGAGAGAGAGAGAGAGAGAGAGAGAGAGAGAGAAATAAACAAAACATTAAAAAACATTTAACACAAATGTAATACAAGAAAGAAAGAGGAAAAACAGTATATAATTAGAAACAGGCCAGGGACATTGTGAGTACACGACTGAAGCAGTGAAACAGCACAGGAAGCGGATTGAACAAACACAGCTATTATCTGCTGTTGCGTGCTCTCATAGCCCACCAGGACCCCAGCCTCTCCATTGGTCCCCATCAGGGTCATACATAAGACCCGGAGGAGGGGAAGGAAGCGGAGGAGAGTCCAGGAAACGGCCTGCCGGCATCTTGATAACCATTTAGAGTCCCGCTGAGCAGAGCGCTGCAGTCAACATTTCCACATGAATCCTATCGATTAGTGGTAGCCAT
Source organism: Gadus morhua (assembly GCF_902167405.1). NCBI lineage: Eukaryota > Metazoa > Chordata > Actinopteri > Gadiformes > Gadidae > Gadus > Gadus morhua. The sequence goes on from NC_044050.1 coordinate 13,419,190, forward strand.
GGGGATCACTGGGTCTTGCACACACACGCACACGCACACGCACACACACACACAGGTGTGTATCCATTAGTGTATCCTTTTGTGTCTTTGAGGGTGAGTGTGTGTCTGTCTGTGCATGTGTCTCTCACTATGTTTGTTTGTGTGTGTGTGTGTGTGTGTTTGTCTTTTTCTGTGTGTGTGTGTGTGTGTGTGTTTCTGTGTGTGTGTGTGTGTGTGTGTGGATGTTTGTTTGTAGGTGTGTGTGTGTCTGTGTGGGTGTGTGTGTGTGTGCGCTTAAACAGGAGCGGAAGAAGGCAGAGCCAGGGCAGATATTCCCCACCCATCTCCTCTCCTCTCCTCCCCTCTCCCCACCTCACTTCTCCTCCTCTCCTCCCTTCTCCTCTCCTCTCCTCTCCTCTCCTTTCCTCTCCTCTCCTCCCCTCCTCTCCTCTGGTCCCTGAGCAGTGAGCACAGTTCTGGGTCCATGCCGGCGCTGGCCGGAGGACATGTTGGATGTAAAATGGAGAATCAATACAATGTACCAGTAGACGTGTCAAGCTGGGCAGGGCTGTGCTATGTCCGACCCGATTAGTGTCCAGGCATTGTAAATGGAGCTCCTTAATATCCCTGAAATTGAGTGGAGGGTATGTGTGTGTGTATGTGTGTGTGTGGTGTGTGTGCGTGCACGTGTGTGTGTGTGTGTGTGTGTGGATTGAGCTGGCTGGAGTGGAGCCCAGCCGGCTTCCGCTGTAAACCTCCAAGAGATCTCATCAAATATGAAGCACACATCCCATAACATAAACGGAGATGTTGTAAATGTTTGACTGCACTGTGATTAGACATTAACGTGGGCTTCTATATATGTGTGTGTGTGTGTGTGTGTGTGTGTGTGTGTGTGTGTGTGTGTGTGTGTGTGTAAGAATGCATGCATGTGTATGTGTGTGTTAGTGTGTGTGTGTTAGTGTGTGGAATATGGCTGTAGCTGGCTCACAATTTATTTGTCCAGGTTGACTCAGATTCAGCAGTTCACAAATGATGTGACAGTTTGTGGTCTTTATCATGTCATAACCAGGAGGCAAGTTGAGGCAATATATCATGCTGATGATATATTTGATCAAGAATAGAGCAGTATCTGAATGATATGGATGTTCTCTTTTGGCCTCTTTTCTCTTACGCCCAGCGTATCCTTTCTCTTAGAAGGATACGCCCAATGGATCAATAAACAGACCTTGACTTGTTGTTGATTTACATATTTGCTTCGCAATCAATCGCATACTTCTCCTTGTGAGGCTTTAGCTCTCTTGTCATCATCATTTTGAATTTCCCACGATTAATGGGCTTACACAAATTAAATTATAGCATCGTAAATCCCTGTCTCCTGCATTGTTCAGTTATCATAATGCTGATGATATGAGTCAGTTCTGGGCGCTCTGAACCATGATTATACTATTTCTAGGTGTGTGTGTGTGTGTGTGTGTGTGCGCGTGCGTGTCTGTGTGCGTGCGTGCGTGTGTATACCTTCCACATGCTGGCCTCCTTCCCGTAGACCACGGCCATGTTGTTGACCTTGTTCTGCTGGATGTTCCTCTTTTCCGTCTCGTTCAGCTCCTCTGACACAAACCCCATGAAGGAGTTGTCTGGCGTGTGAGCTGCGCACACGCAACACACAGAACCCACAAAACACACACACCTTATAGTTTATGGTTCTGTTTGAGCTGGTTTTAGAATTTAGCATTTGTTGAGTTGTGTGTTTGTACTTGAGTAGAAGATGGGTATGATCAATATGGTTAATCAAACTATCGGTCAAATGTTCTTTATACAGTGCTTTTCATGAACCTTCAAGCATATTTTCTAATATAAGAGAAATCCAAATCCAAAAAACCAAGTCAATGGAACAAAGTTTCTTGTTTTCCATCTCCGCGGCAACAGAGTCGATGTTTCAGACTGCGTTTGTCTCGCAACACACCTGTGAAAGCTCTAACTCCCTTAGAAAACTGCCTGGGTATCATTGTAACAAATGCGGACAACTCAACAAGGATTTGAAAGGAATCCAAAAGAACAGAGGTACAGTGGAAAGCTAAAACTACACAGAGTGGGAATAAGTGATCAGAGGAAAGCTCAACAAAAAAGTCTAGGTTGTTAAAAAAAAGTTTTAAGATGAACAGAGAAATGCTGATATGAGATCAGATTTCATGTGTGAACTTGGATGTCCTTTTTTCATTGTTTTAAATTAGACACCGTCTTTTGGTTTTCCATTACAGTAAAGTGAAGCATTGCTCGGCTTGTGTAACGCACGGTACGTTTCCCCAAGGCAGAAATAAACACCCTGAAATCCTATCTTGCTTTGTCATCAAAATCGTATTGCCTATCATCATTTTCATTGCCAAGGCAATTTTGGATGATAAGATGTAATACAGACGGACACACCTCACGGATAGACATAAAAGTTTGTAGAAAGGCATTTTGATGTGGAACTTTGCCATTGAACATCACCCGGTTATAACGTGTATGTGTGTTGGAGGGAGAAAGTGGAGGGAAATAACGGAACGAAATGAAGAGAGGGACAGAGAGAGAGAACGTGAGAGTTAGAGAGAGAGAGAGAGAGAGAGAGAGAGAGAGAGAGAGAGAGAGAGAGAGAGAGAGAGAGAGAGAGAGAGAGAGAGAGAGAGAGATGGAGAGAGAGAGAGAGAGAGAGAGAGAGAGAGGGAGAGAGAGAGAGAGAGAGAGAGAGAGAGAGAGAGAGAGAGAGAGAGAGAGAGAGAGAGAGACGGAGAGAGAGAGAGAGAGAGAGATAGAGAGAGAGAGAGAGAGAGAGAGAGAGAGACGGAGAGAGAGAGAGAGAGAGAGAGAGAGAGAGAGAGAGAGAGAGAGAGAGAGAGAGAGAGAGAGAGAGAGAGAGAGAGAGAGACGGAGAGAGAGACGGAGAGAGAGAGAGAGAGAGAGAGAGAGAGAGAGCGAGAGAGAGAGAGAGAGAGACAGAGAGAGAGAGAGAGAGAGAGAGAGAGAGAGAGAGAGAGAGAGAGAGAGAGAGACGGAGAGAGAGAGAGAGAGAGAGAGAGAGAGAGAGAGAGAGAGAGAGAGAGAGAGAGGGAGAGAGAGAGAGAGAGAGAGAGAGAGAGAGAGAGAGAGAGAGAGAGGGAGAGCGAGAGAATAGGCCAATTCACTACTAAAGAGAAAAAACTTGAAGCACTGCAATCGAACAAAGTGCAGTGAGCTGGGAGGACATAAAGAAGTCGAGACAGTAGAAATAATTCACCTCCTGGATTGCAGCCCGCACATCAAAGCCACCAAACTTTGGTAGCTAGGCGCTTTCCCCCCCTCCCTTTTGATTTCATTAGATCATGGGGGCTGTGGCCCTCTGCATCCTCATCAAAGATACAGAAGATTCTTATTCTCGGTCTCATTTTCTGTGCTTTGTTCTCTCTCCTTTCCTTTCTCTTACCTCCATACTTTGAACGTTGAATAGATCATGGATTTAAATGAATGCTTGGAAAAAGACAGTTTTCCAATCGGCCTCTTAACAACCCCACCAATCTACAGAGATGCATTTGAAAGGTTGTTAATACCTTACTTTATCGTGAATATTCTCTAAAATTGCATTTTCTCTTTGCTCACCTGGCAAATAAAACACCTTCTAATTTTAATTCAGATCTTTTTAACAACCCTGTCATCTAAAACATATGCACTGTCTGCATAAGAATAAAACACTCCTTTTCGCTGAATGTTCCCAAATCCGGAGGTATGATTTGAGCAAAGTCACACTCCCACGGTTTCCTCACTAAGCATCAAGCCGGGCTGAACTCCAGAGGAGCATGCTGGAGAGGTGGCTTTGTGGGGGGGGGGGGGGGGGGGGTGGCGGGTTGTGGGGGTGCTGGGGCTCCAGGAGATGCTGCACTTCACATTCTACTTCCTGGAGTGCTAATTGGAGGCGCGGCACCTCTGAGGGAAGTCGAGGAGGAGGAGGGGGGGGGGGGGGGGTGATGAGCTGGGGCAGAGAGCCTGAGATGGGAGTGTATAGACACAAAGGCTCCAACGCCGGGGGGGAAAAACAGCCGACACAATGACGGCGAGCCATGAAACAGTCACCTCTTTTCTTTGGCTCTAGGTTTAAAATAATCGCCTTAACACTTTTGTCACCCTACATATAGGATCAATACCCTTCCCCGACTTTGTTCTAGAAACAGGGAGTCACCTTCATCAACAAACATCGGCACGGCTTTCTTTTTCTTTCTTTTATGCAGGGAGTGTTTTCCGTTCCGACTTGTGGGGAGCGATCTCCGCGGCTCATTAGCGGCAGCAGCGGTGGCCTCTCAGAAGAACACATGTTTGTTATTCGGCTCCGCTGAGCCACTGTGACGTGAATGACTAATGGCACATAATGACGTGCTAAGAACACAGTCAGCGCCACTGAACCCCCTTCCCTAGCACGGCCTAAGGTGAGGCTGGCCGGATGGAAGCCAAGGGGAATAGAAACCTGGAGAGAGGAGTAAAGGGGTGATGTGAGAGGAGGACCAGGGGGGGCCAAACCTGAGAAAAAACGAAGCTTAAGTACTCATTGTAGACAGTTTTATACCTATTCTCCTTGTGCAGAGAGGCTGCTCCCTTCCCCTGTGGGATTGAATGGTGTTATGTTAATAAGTATGTTTGTTTATTGCCATAGTATTTAAGTGTTCTGATACCACCGTCATGTCACTCTCGGGACTTCTTGGAAGGGGCTGAAGGGGCTTTGTAAGCAATGTCAAAGCCATCCGTCAGCTATGAGTGAATGAAATGCGCAGCGAGAATATCCGTTTCTAGTTGACTGAACCTGCCTCTGTATGAGACTATTTTGATTTTAAACCGTTCCTGGCTCATTTGCGACCAATCCAGGCATTTGTTCTGTGATTGGTACAAGGAAACCATCTTGCCTGTTAAACACAGGTACGTTAAATTCAGCGAGCAGAGGAGGTTGTTTTTCGGCTTACTTCCGAAGTGACAACTCAAACTCACTTTTAATATGCAAAGACGCCACGTCTGTACAACGTGAGGTCACCCTATGTATTTTGTTCCACACTTACATCCCCTTGTGTTTATGAGTGCCTATAAAAGTATAAAAAGTCATGCAATATGCTTGACAAGCGGCCTGTATTTCTTCCCATGTTCATGTCTGACTTTGCCATCAAGAGGTGTCATATTATTATTCTGAACAAAACAGGAGGGTGTGAACCCAACTTGGACGGTGTTGCAGCCTGGAGACCATCCTGGTCACTTGACCTCATATTCTGTGGTGCAACACGGATCAGTCTGGACCTCTTGCCGCCCACATCGATTTCATGGGGCGGGATTACGTGATTGACACGGTTCCATCATCAGCTATGGCCCAGTGCCTGATTGGCCCCGGTCACGTCTCAGGAGATCAATGTGGGCTACGGGTCCAGACGGAACCGAAGGTGAGGTCATGTGATCAAGAGGGTCTCCAAGCTAGAGGGGCTGGGTCTCTACAGAACCTGGTCCTGGAGAGGACCAGAGGAGGGAACATGGTTATAGGGGGCTGGGTCTCTTACGGAACATGGTCATGTACTGGCGTGCGTTGAGGTTCCAGTAGCCCCAGTTGGTCCGATAGCCGTGCAGTGTGGCGTACTCCTCGTGGTTGTAGGCCGGCTCCGTCCCGAAGGTGTCGATCACCCGGATATGGCACCTGAGGAGGGACACACAGGACGCTGTGGGGTCATGTTTCCTCCACATCTGGGAGACTATTCAGCAGTGTCTTTCTGTCTCGTGTGTTGCTATTAATAAAAGATCCTAATAAAATTGTTATATATTAGAGCTGTCAGTTAAACGCGTTATTAACGGCGTTAACGCAAACCAAATTAAACGGCGTTAAAAATTTTATCGCGCGATTAACGTAATTATTTTATTAAAAAAAAAAAAAAAGATTTTTTTTTTGGCTCAAAACAAAGAAGCAGTAGCCTGACTGCTATGTTCAAATGACATTTGTTCAAAGCAGTCGTTTATTTGCACTATAGGCTCTTTTTTTGTATCGTCCTGTTTTGATCAGTATATGCCAATGTGGTTATCAATAGAAAATCGTTTGCACAAGGCAAGCCGATGCACTTCATCATGTTGATAAGAGAATTAAAATGAGAAAAATTATGGGACAAAAAAATCAAGGGATATTTAGCATAGAAAAATAATTTGCGATTAATCGCGATTAATAATAGTTAACTATGAGATTAATGCGATTAATCACGATTAAATATTTTAATCGCTTGACAGCTCTATTATATATATATATATTTTTTAATCATCTTTCTGGACGGGCTTTAGGGTCTAGCTAGCACTATATTTTATCTGATTTGAACTTTTTTATGCGTGTCTGTGTTTACATTTATAAAAAAACACTAGAAGGATCAATAACTCAATAACTCAATATGTAAGGGATAATGAATAGAACGCCAGTCATTATCGGGGAAGTAATCGTATTTTCCGATTAACTCTCATTATTCTCGGGTGAGGATGTCCTGTTCCGCGTTGAACATTGAGGTAAACGACGATGAGACCCACTGCAGGTACAGGCTCAGAACTCAATTACAGCCTCATGACTCTTTGTTCTGTCCAGCGCATCAGTCCTGGGTTGAGACACCATGACCAGACAACAGTAAACAAAAGGAAGTGCAAAAACCATTAAATACCAACGACGCTTAGTCTGACATTTCGACCCCCAAACAACGAGAAAATGCCATTGAACAGCTGAGTGCATACGGCAAAATATCAGCGAACAGCAAAGGTGAGAGGTGTCGCGTGGGAGGTGAGACGCGTTGAAATGTGAAAATAACAATACAGTGCAACACGACTGTCCCCTTCCCGCGCTCTGACGCCAGAACAGGAGCACCTTCCTCACGCGCAATTAGGCCCTTTATATAAATACTGAAGATGCATACTATATGAGACCGGTTAAACAGAGGGTGCTAATTAGGAGTTGGTAAGACCTTTGCAGATTCTGATTGCAATGTTTTCCTCATTATTCCGCTCTCCTTTTCCACCTTTGTCTCTTTTTCTCTCCGATGTCCGCTCTCATATACACACACACACACACACACACGCGCGCATGCACACACACTCACACACGCGACAACACACACACACGCAAACATGCACACACACACTTGCACGTGCACACGCATGCACGCCCGCATGTACGCCAGTATACACGCAAACACACACATGCACACACACAAACACACACTCAAACAAACACAAGCGTCACCGCTGTGCCCTTGTCTGTGGGACAGATGTGTGAGTGGGCTCATTGTTGCCACAGAGCGAGCTCAGGGGATTAGCACAAGCATAGTCTGCCAAGTCAAAGGACTTCCCTTTGCCAGATAACCCTCCATGTGTGTGTGTGTGTGTGTGTGTGTGTGTGTGTGTGTGTGTGTGTGTGTGTGTGTGTGTATGTGTGAGAATGTGTGTGTCTGTGTGCTTATGGATGTGCCTATGAGCGCTTGGGCACGTAAGAGTAGGAAGTCAGAGAAAGAGAGTGAGAGAGTCAGTTTGCTCATGCTCCTATCTCAGTTTCTGTATGAAATAAAAAGGAAACGGAAAAGGTACGGCAAATTGTAAGGCATAACGAGACAATGTCTCGCTTTGTGGTCTCTCAATTTCTCTCTCTCTCTCTCTCTCTCTCTCTCTCTCTCTCTCTCTCTATCTCTATCTCTCTCTCTCTCTCCCTCTCCCTCTCCTTCTCTCTCTCTCTCTCTCTCTCTCTCTCTCTCTCTCTCCCTCTCTCTCTCGCTCTCTCTCTAAATATATATATAGGGAGATCAATAAATGGTCCATGAAGGAGAAAAAAAAAATAAGGAGAAAAGGAACATAGCCATTCAAGTACAGAACATTCATTTCCTCCGCCCCGTGCCAAATACTTCATTTCCATTATGCTCCACCAAGTGCTCCTCCGCTCCAATTCACCAGTTCCCCCCTCCCCCCTCCAACCACCCTCTACTCCAATGTCCTTTCAGAAGTGGTCTGAAGACCAGGCTTCCCTGCAGTCTGAGCACCATGCTCACTGCTGTAGCAAACTGTGGTAACGCTCGCCTCCGCATCCACCGGCCACTCTGCTGCCTTCGGAGATGGACGAATAGGGTTATTGCCTGGATCTTGTGTGAACTGTGTAACCTATTCTGCCAATTAAAATGCTATTCACTGATTCCTATATTGTTGCATTAAGTTAGCCTTGTGAGATCGTCCATAAGTACAGTTGGTGTTGCGCAAAATATATTCAAGCAGCAATAGATTTTTGCATATGGGCACGTCCTTGCGTTGTTCAAGGGCTCTTGCCAAATCCGGTTGGGAAGCAAAAAAAAGCAAAAACTTCTTCTCCTATAGAAATGGCCTTTAATGCGGATTTCTGTAAATCTTTTAACATCTTTATTCAGTGTCAGCGGATATAGCTATTTTTTTTTGCTCCGTAGATTTCACTTTTCCCCGGCCCTGCCATTGTTTTTTTAATTTGGCTGACTGCACCGCCATGAACTGAAACCCCCACCTATGAGCGCTGAATGGTCCTATCATACCTCCTCCTCATACTGATTGGTCTTATCATACTTCCACTGGTGCTGATTGGTCCTGTCATACCTCCTCCTTGTGCTGACTGGTCCTATCATACCTCCTCCTCGTGCTGATTGGTCCTATCATACCTCCTCCTTGTGCTGATTGGTCCTATCATACCTTTCACAGGCTCCAGGCCATAATGATGGACAGAGGGAAACAGAATGTAAGCTCAGACTCAGCACGGTCTCACTATGCTTGTGTTGAGTTGGTTTATATGTGTGGAGAAGGCATGTGGTCCATGTAATCTCGGATCCAGAAGTCCTACTCTGTTATAGCAGAACTTTTGGGTGGAGATAGTACAGTGCCAGACACAGTGCCAAAACATCAGCCTCCAGGTACATACGACGACAGACCCTTAGCTAGTGTCATGAGCAACCTCTGTGTTATTCAAACGATGACACCGCTGTGTAAAGGGGTCTACTGTTCACACGGCCAAGTGCAAACCCCCCCCCCCCCCCCCCCCCATCCCAAAAATATAAATCAACAGATTTCAGGAAACTTTCGTTCAGGGCCCAGTGCGTACGGATAAGAAGCAGGAGTGGGTGGAGTGGTGGGGGGGATGAATATCTATCAGATGGATCAGAGACGCAGGGTTAATCTGGGTTAAACGGCTGCTCAGTGGGGCTCAACACGCCTCAGCCCAGGGAGGAAAGGGACGGGGTTGTACCTTGTCGCCCGCTCACACTCTCCCCGTTGACGGCCCGGCTCGGAAAAATACGACACATTGAGGTAACCACTTTGTTCCAGCTGGACGGATTGTTCTTTCTATGGAATTGTTCTGCCTGTCGCAGACCGTAACTGTGAGATTTAAACCAGACTCCTCTTGTGTGGGTGTACAGAAGTTTTGCCCTAGTTTCACATTTTTATATTGTTTTCGGAAAATGCTAATGAAGTTTGCTGCAATGTTTGTAAATCTGCTGAACACAAATGTTTAAAGAGTATTATAGCCAATTGGATTTGTTGGGGTTGTTTTTATCCTTTTTTATTGATATTTTTGCCAAAGACAGAAATACATTCACGACATCTTCTAAATGAGAGGCTTATCTGTCCAGTTTCTTTTTTCTCTTTTGATCATATGTTGTCGTTTTATTATTCTGACCAATCAGGAGGTATCTGTGACCAGTTTTAATGCCTGTTATCAAGACTTAATGACATTATCTCAAAGGTGTTATAGCGATAACTATGTTCTCATTCCCTGTGTCCACAGGATAATATAAAAAAAGCTGAATCATCATGTAACTGCACCATTTTTACAATAAGCTCCCTAAAACCTGTTTTCACACCTCTAGGAAAAATTGCGAGATCATGACTGTTTGATGTTATGAAAATGATGTTGAAGTAAGTTTCTACAAAATTCCCTATTCACACCTTGCCAGGCGGCTTGATTTGGAGATTCTATCCAATATACAGTATGCCTGGGGATACAACGAACAACAGTAGTTCCGACCAATCTGCAGCCTATGAGGAACTACCTGAACTCTGTGATAGGTGATAGACGGTGATAAACAGAGGGTTCATCCAGTCACCTGCCAAGTACTTTTTAAAAGGGCCTGCCCTTTTCCAAACAGTTTCCAAGGACAACTTTCCAGATGGTTCTGTGTAACAGACCATCTGGCGTGCGGTGCCAGATGGTTATAAATCACTAGAAAGTCATACTTTAGTAAAAGTAAAGATATCTTACTTGAAAGTGACTCTGGAAAAAGTCATCCGTATGCAAATTATTATTAATTATTAACTATTTATAGGGGGAATGTTCCCAAGTTTCACAAATAGAATTTAACAAGCATATATATAGGAAAACATTTGCGGTAGCAAATGGGTGTTTGTCTTTGGTCATCATATATAGTGGAAGAGGAGGTTGGCACCGCTGCTTTCGCTGTACATTACGGTCGTCAGGTTGGGATTTGTCCAGTAGATATTGGTTGGGCCATGTGGCCTTGAAGTGCTTCAACTCGTTTTATTTAGTAGAGAGTAGGCATACCGATGATGAGGGCACTGCCAATGTATTTGAGTAAAAGTACCATCTATTATTTCATGTACTGAGGTAAGAGTTAAAAAAATAAAATTCAGCAGAATTCTAAAAACCCAAGTAATCGGCAAATGCTGGCCCGTCAGGGTAATGATATACTGATATACCCGTCATTTAGTAAAAAAAAGTATGCAAGGCAATTAAGGACAGAGGCTTACCTTTTATCTGTAATTCAGACTCTTAATAGACCATTAATTTAAGGCCTTAACACTTTTAACATTCAGCAGACAGAATAATAAACACGCGGCCCGAAACATGCATTAAGTTGATGGATTGCTAAATAAAAACGCTGTAAAAGGTTAGCTTTGTTATGAATAAGGGGCCGAGTTCTGCAGACTCCTGCATGGCTCCAGTGGGGTCCGGCAGACATCGCTATAGGAGTGCTTAGCACTCTTTGCTAGCCAGGCTAGCTTCACTTGGCTTATTTACTTGATGAATAGACATGTGTGCGTAGGGACCACCGGACTGCGCACAACAGGACAGTGGGCAGTGAGTAACAAGGCATAAATAATGAATGTGGACATTGGCGGAAACTTAAAGCAGGGGTAATTACAGAGACCTGATCCCAGAGCTCTGGGCTTGATTAACCATGCCTCTCAGCATGAAAGGCTAAAATAGCCCATTCCTTCCCGACGGGGCAAAAGAGAAGAGAGTATAAGTGAGAAAGGGGAGTTAAATGTCATTGCCCCCCCCTTAAACACCACATTCCCCCTCTGAGGGGGTTCGTTGGATAACTGGGTTGAGATAAATGGATGGTTTTTCTACAGGACTGTCTGCTTGGAGTTACATAATAGAGACAGGGCAGGGCACAAGACAAATAAAGTATCGTTCAGAAAGCCATGAGTCACACTGTCTAGAGCCTGGCCTTCATCACCCTGAATAACACCTTCATGAAAGGCAGACTCCCAGCTATAAGAACCATAAACACAAAGCCACGATATACTTTGCAGGGGTGTACATTTTAGTGAATGATGGATAAGCCTAACTTAAGTCGTATAAGTTGAATGAACCAAATAACAATTGAAGGGCTATACATCCATGAATGTCCTGGCTATATTACTGAATAATAGCATTGCCTACATGTCCAGGAACCACAGTAGGATCTAGCCCACCGTGGGTGGCGACTACAGAGACCAGGCCGCAGAGAGAAGCTGTGCTCAGCGAGCAACGGAACCACCTAGTAGAGTGTGTCATGTATGTGTGTTGGTTACGTGGGGTGTTTGTGTGTGTGTGTGTGTGTGTGCGTATGTTTGAGAGAGAGAGAGCGAGAGAGAGAAAGTGAGAGAGAGAGAGAGAGAGAGAGAGAGAGAGAGAGAGAGAAAGTGAGAGAGAGAGAGAGAGAGAGAGAGAGAGAGAGAGAGAAAGAGAGAGAGAGAGAGAGAGAGAGAGAGAGAGAGAGAGAGAGAGAGAGAGCGATAGAGAGAGAGTGACAGAGGGAGAGAGAGACGCCCACACTTGGAGAGAGAGAAGACGTGGGCAGTGAGAATCGGTGAAGCATTGCTCTCCAGACCACCAGTAAATCATTTCCCCCGCTCATAATTGGATTTAAAAAATACATGGAGCTCTCCTTTTATAGGTGTCGTTGGTCGGGCTCCAGGTATCAGCTCCAAGGCCTTCACTTCCATTCTTTACACCCCTCGTATTCTCCTTCCCTTCCTTTGTTGTGTTATCCTACATACACTCTCTCTATAATTGCAATTCATTCCATCTGTCTTTCTCCCACTGTGTCCAAACCACATCCCTACTGATAAAAAGCATGCATACATGCGCGCACACAAACATATGCACGTAGGCACGAAAACACACACGACGTCACGTCTGTGCCCTGAAATCCACATGCATGTTACACGCACATTACACAAACGTTACACACTTAACCTGCATGTTACACGGCTGTGGAAGCGTGTGTAAGGGGAGCTTTGGTGCATTGTGGATCTGAATGGGAATGATGATCCTGATATGAACATCAACACGTTGAGGTGCGCTTTTGAAGACGTTGGCGTGATGCCGCAGGAGCGGTTATGGTCCCGCGGCCCCCCAGCACACTCATGCACACGCACACACACACACACACACACACACACACACACACACACACACACACACACACACACACACACACACACACACACACACACACACACACACACACACACACACACTCAAACCAAGCCATCATCTAGCCTGTCAATCAGACTGGTTAATTCCTCTATCATTCTGTCCATCATAAGTGTATTTTCATCTGTGCAGCTGCAGGGAAAACAAACTAAATGTCAATATAGAGCTTTCACACATAGGCAAGATAGAAAGAATGACAGTTCCACAAATGTGTGGGAGTGAACGCCTACCAAAAAATGACATTAAATCGTATCCCATAATTTTATGCTTCAGTCCAACGCCTTGTAAAAACAGTTTTGTCAACATTGATTTTTATAACCCTGACCAAACTTTGTTGTTTGCGTCGAAATTTCGGGGTAGGGACCATTCAACCCAGCGTGAGCCACTTCTAACGGCCCCAGCCCCACCGAACGTGTGGCCTCGAGTCTGGCAGTCGCCTCCCATTCACTCTGTATAGGAGGCGTGCTGGGCGCGTGCTCGCGTGGGGTAAGGGATTCTTGGAAGGCTAGCGTGGGGGCGTGTGACAGCGCCGCATTGAAGAGGCAGGAAAGAGGTTCAACTTCAGCACAACTTCATGGCTCAGCTTTATGCAAATGAGTGCGTCCTGCAGCGCTCGTTCGGCCGCGCGATTGAACAATCGACTTTCAGCGAGTACTGGTGGACCGTACGGACTCGTGGTGGAATCTCATTTCCTGGTTTTAGCACTTCCATCGACAAAGAGGTAAACTCCCACAAGCAGCCACTAGAGAGTGCGGGGGGCTGCCAAGCGTTGCCACGATCGAGGCCACACGTTTGGGGCTGAGCCGTAAGGCTCACTCTATTTTGAAAGTAAGCTTCAGTCAGTAACACTCCGGGCTGTGTTCGTGAATACCCAGTCTTACGTGGGATTACGTCACATCATGTCACCAAGACAGGCTGAATTGGTTTCATGTTGGGCTTGTCCAAAAAGTGAACCGAACACGTGTTTTGTCTCATTGTTTGACACAATTATGTGACGTCTGTGAGATATATATTTACATGTATGTATATATGTATACCTAATCTCAGTGACGTTTCCGATTATGAGCTCCCTGTCTCCACACTGGTTCAAGATTAGCTTCCATCCTGCCTGAATCTCGTGACTGGGATGGCCTACTTTACAAGTTGCTCTGCCTTTGTAGTGATGCCCAAAGCAATTTGTAGGCTCTGAGCACATTTCTATAAAGACATGAAAAAATGAACAAAAAGACAAATGCGAGTACAGAGCATCGCTTCTCCGCTGGCGTCTAATTTGGTCCTCTCCTGTCAGCTTCAATGCTGTTAGTTTTTTCTCCTTCTTTCACTCACTCTTTCTTCTCTGCAGTTGTCCCCTTATTCCCCACCCCCAAGCGTTTGAATTGATCGAAATTCTCAGAATTCTGATCAATAATAGTAAGCTCCTTAGAAAAGTCTTGATTGAGGCTCATCACTGGGTGTATATTGTGTGTGGGTGCGTGCGTGCATGCGTGCGTGTTTGTGTATGTGTGTGCCCGCACATTTGTGTAAGTGTGCATGCGTGTTTGCACACGTGTGTGTGCACGAATACCGTGAATTCCGTTTTGGAAGGGAATGCGGGACACATCACATGGTACCCACACGTGTGTGTGTGTGTGTGTGTGTGTGTGTGTGTGTGTGTGTGTGTGTGTGTGTGTGTGTGTGTGTGTGTGTGTGTGTGTTCATTTGTGTGTCTGTAGCTCGCTGCATGCTCCCTTGTTCTTTGTTCACAGTAGTTGATAGTTGAATTCTGTACAGTAGTTTATATATATGTGTGTGTGAGGAAGCGTGTGTCTATGTGAGGCACACGTTTGTCTGTGAATTTGTTTGAAGCTCCAGCTCAGGGAGATGAGCTCAGAGTGTTCCAACTCGACAGGGAGAGCAGAGACATTCATAGGGGGTAACAGGCTTTTCACTGGCATCCAATGACTTTACAAGCTCTGTGCTCCCAGGGACTAGGGCAGCAACAGTCAAACACACAGGCACAAACACACACGGGTATTACCCAGTGATCACCTAACCTGTGTCACGTCTGTCCCCTTCCTTCTCTGAAACATCTCAAAGCGAGGGCTTGATCTGTGAGCTATCTGTACGCTCACACACTGCCATAAACAAACCTGGTGGATTCATTGCCTTGTATAGTATGTTGTCTTTATAAGTAAAATTCAATATATTAAACATCTCTTGTTAAAAAACACACTCTCAACATCGCCAGGAACTGAGCCAGATGAGCCAGAGATCCTGGGTACGCTACATTGACACACGGATGGATTAAAGTCACATCCAACATTGTGTCCAGCCCTGCACTCTCCCCAGAGGAACATGTATGTAGAAGGTCAAGAGCTCATGCCAGGGGAGTCCACCTTCCGCACAAGGCAGCTCAGCTCTGCCTACACAGCCCTGACCCGGGCTGTGTGTAGGGACCTGTGTGCTTGAGATGAACATTAACTTGAAGAGTGGTTCAGTGGTTCAGACAAGGCTGCCCACTGATTTTTTTATTGAATACTCTATCGTTACAACACCTCCGCTGCGGGCGCTTTGAGGATAACACATCTGGAATGATGCGGTGAGGCACGGTTTAAACTGTGCCGACCTAGGCTGTCTGACGATGTGGATTTTGCCAAACACCCAGGGGCTACTGCTATGTTTTTAAAGATTGTGAACCGCTGTGTTTCTATTTTCACTGTGAGAGGGAGATCGTTGACGCTGCTCCCCGGCTACTTGGCGAGGATCCAGCTTATTTTTACGGGTCGTCAGGAGTTTGTTTCTGGTAGCGGAGAAATGCATCGGCTGTGAAATGCTTGTAACAGGTTTGAGGCTCTGCTTGTGTTTAGAATCTAAAAAAAATGGCAGAAAACTGAAGTCAACGGAATTCTCTGAAATCCTGTATTTCTGTTTTCTCAGTTTCCCCTCATTGGAGTTTGCGTTTGGGCTACGGTATCCTCCAATTAACAAACGGCTTTAACACTCTCCCTGGTTTAGTTTCTATTGTGTTGAAATGGATTACATTGCTGAGACATAAGAGGGAGATCAGTGAATCCGGGGCAGGGGTTGATGAGCAAGGGGCTGATCACACACAGCCGCAGCAGCAGCGTCGCGGCAGACACGGACGCCTCAGAGACGCCTTGAATGGCGCACTTTTTGCACGCCCTTCCAGGGGGTCTCTGAGGTGTTGCCGTCTGCTGGCAGGGCACTTTGTGCAAAGCTCTCGGAGAGCATGTCCAATGGGCCAAAGTGCGCCTTTTAAACTGTTTTAACGGTCCAATGGACCCCACGAGACACTAAGCTCTTTCGATCGCTTTAACTGTATTATTTATTATAATTAAGGAATGATCGTTAGTATTTATTATTCACTGTATCCCTACACTGCCAAAATCAGCTTCACATTTTGATAGACCTTTGGCAGCGTCTTGTCCTTCGTTGCCCAGTGGCACTACGACACGCCCAGTTAAGCTGAGGCAGAACATATTTTTTGTTTTATATGCGGTGAAGAAACACCAGAGAGAGCTCAACATAGGTACTCTTGTGCCATAAACGAAAGTGATGTTAAAGTGGCTTCGAATTTTTGATGTCATTTTCCCTAAGTTTGCAGCTAGTTCCCTCACTCCCTCACTCAATCCCTCACTCACTCCCTCATTCACTCACTCACTCCCTCACTCTCTCCCGCCCTCACCCACTCACTCCCTCACTCTCTCCTGCCCTCACTCACTCACTCCCTCCCTCACTCATTCCCTGACTCACTCATTCCCTCACTCACTCCCTCAATCACTCTGTCACTCACTCCCTCCCTCACTCCCTCCCTCACTCACTCCCTTACTGGACATCTCATGCGTGAACATACTTGTGTTTCTTCAGCGACAGCCCCATGTGCTGCTTCATCTGCTGGAGGCCATGGTAGTCTGTGTAGATGAGGTCAAAGGGCAAGGGGCCAGTGAGCGGGCAACTTCCTCTTCCTGGGGGAACGCCTAGGAACCTGTAATAGTCACAAACACACACACACACACAAGCACACGCGCACACACAAGCAGAGCAACAAATTTACTATTTTGTTACATTTTGTTAGAACATATATTGTTTATTTTGATTCATAACAATTAAAAAACAGGTCATTAATTATGCATGTCAACTGAGCCTATTGTTAATATGTGGCCTTGTATTTGTCTTCCCCAATCTTTGGGGGTTTGATAAAAAGTCTATATTTTAGTACACTTCTTGAAAGCAAACTATCTGAATAAATAGAGCATAACCATGGAAAGATACAGGCGGGATTCCCCGAGCATCTTCAAAGAGTCCATAATCTGTGTATGTGTAATATCAAGGTCTGATCATAAAGGTTTTATGATTAGAAAAATGCAACAACAAAATGAACAATAAAACTGAAGAAGAGGTTAAATCAATTAAATAAATAACTCAAATTTAAAACATTTTAGATGATTAAAAGAAGAAATTATGGCGTGAGGAAAACTGGGATGAAGGTGTTAATTTATGGCTAGTGATTGAGGATTTAATGATAATAATGAACAATGGTTATGATTGCATTTGCAAATAAGCTACAGGTCCGGACCATCCTTCGACTGACCGTAGTCTGGAAACACTCTAATGGAGGTTGTGTGTGGCTGTAAAAATGTGCATGTCCTCCGCTATATGTGCACTCGTGGATCTAACCCATAACTGTGTCTGTATAAACATATTGGCAGACAATATTATTGTGATGAGTGTTCGGAGGCTGCCTAGATCCATGTCTTGTCTAAGTGCTGGGAGCTGAGTAGCGATATATAATGGACTTGACATTATTGGGGATGGCTCAAGAGCCTCGTGTTACCATGGCCACTGATGTGCTACTGGACATCTGACCCGTGAGTCGTCTGCCAGCGTTTACTTTGGCCCTTCCGAGGCAAACGGCCCCAAGGATAAGGGCGGCGCAGACGCGGTTTGAAACCCAAGTGTATTTTGTCTCCTTGTTGTGATTTTCCCACGAGTGGCTTTTTGATCGAAGTACGTTTTGACAGCCTTGTACAAGCCAAACTAACACAAGAGCAGGCACAGGCCCTGCATAGAGAAATAAACCATGATAAAAGGTTTGGATGACGAATGATTTTACACGATAAGGATAATTAAAGGACAATACCAGCCTGGGTGATCAAACCATCATTACGGTGTTTCCTGGCTTCATTAAAAACATCTGTTACTGATATAATTAGTCAAAAACACTTGCTTGTTCAAATTCTGCCTGAGAGCAAATGTAAACAGTGGCAATAGAGCACTTAAAACTGATCAACTCTCATTGATTCCAAGAGCAAAGTCCTTTAATGCGATGGTGCGTGTGGGCAAAGTAGGTCATTTGAATCAATTATAACAGCAACAGATGTTTATTTGCAAGGGACTGATGATCCAGACTGGTATTGCCCCTTAAAGGAGCATTTCACCGGTGGAGGCATGAATATGTATTGAAATTGGGTCCTATATGTAGTCGAATAATAAAATACAATTCTAATTTGGTGCCGTCTTGACAGAGAAAAGGCAGAAAGTGACTTTTTGGCGCTTGTGGATTGAAGACAACAACTCCCACCATGCACCACGATGCACAGCTTCGCTGGCCACTCCCGCTGATCTAGATCTCCGCCTATCGGACACCTCGCTGTTCCATCTACCAAGCTGATACCGCAAGACTGCTTGAAAATCATTTCACACAACATTTCTAGTGAAGATCCAGTACCTTCCTCCATTGTACTTCAGTTTTATCAACAGCCTCTGTTAGCTTAGCTTCAGACGCTGTGGATGTTAGTTTCTGCTGGTGTAGTCCCACCCACTGGCACTGCTCTAATAGGTCAGTAGCGTCAGTGGGGGGTGGGACTAGTGCTTGTAGTCTTACGAGAATCCTCCCCTCTTACATTTCCTATTTACTTCTACGCAAAAATCTTCATATTGCGTCATCTTAAACAGGGAGGGTTGGAGATCGATACGGATCTCTCCAGTTTCTCCAGAAAATAAGGGAATGATGCACGACCATTCAAAAATATGAGTGGGTTTCTAACGATACAAAGCTTAATGGAAATGGGTTAAGTCTCCCTTTAAGATGACGCAAGAACTGACGTGAACATTGTGAAAAATTGACATGAACAAATGAATAAATGATCATTGAAGTGTGTGCATGCTTGTGTAACTCACTAGTTCCTATAAAGTGTGTTAACCTTTGTCTCATGAATCTTTTAAGCATGCACATCAGCACGTTTCAAAGAATTTCCTGCTTGATTTCACACGTCCGACCTTGTACACATGAAGACCAGTTGAAGTAGGCACTTTGCCTTAGACTTGCATATTTCTTACAAGTCCATTGCCCATTAATAGCATTACCGGACTATGCCCTTTCCCATGAATAACATCTCTCTTAATCACAGGGAACGGGAGCCAGATTAGAAGCGGCCATTCACCCATGTGTGCAAGAGTTAGTGTCTGAGCTTTTCCACAGCAATTTAAAGTTTTTGGAAGAAAGTAATAACGTAATATTATATAAACGTCACCTACAATTTGAAAGTGACCTTTCGAGACGGACCAGATGCCAACGGGGGGAATAGAAAAATATGAAAAGGAACATGGCGGAAAATGTGGGTATTTCTAACCCAGGGGTCTTTGGCATACAAATATGACTCACAGTTTCAGCCCCATAAACGGAGCAGATTCTGTTCTTTTCAAAGGGGCATAAAGGGACCTTCCTGCCTGTACTCCTCTGGTGAGCTGCAACCCCTTTCAATGTGAGCACAGCGATGCATCAGAGCCACATTCCATGAGTGCGTTCCGCCCGCACTTCCAAGGCCGGCAACATAAAGGAACACAGGCTGCCTTCGGGGGTGGGGGGGGTGTGAAGCTGTACAAGATTAGAGTTAATGGCAGACAAGGTCAATTGTTCGGTGGAAGGCACAGAGAGAGAGACGTTGCAATTGGAAGAGAGAAAGAAAAAGAGAGGCAGAGAGCGAGAGAGAGAGAGAGAGAGCATACTATTTCTCTTTGGTTGCTAATTAATTTACCCATACCAGCTTGCATTGCATTAATTTGCATTTCTATGATGATAATATTAAGTGTTGATATCCAAACCAACAAAGTATGAAGTAAAGCATAGAAAACTAATAGAAAGTACGTAGGAGAGTGAAAGACAGAGCGGGCCCTGAATAGTAATTATCTTGTGTGTGCCCAGCATTAAGTAGACGTTGACACATCTCAGCTGTTTCTACCTGTGTGTGTGTGGGACACACTATATTTCCATCTCCTGCAAGTCCTACCCCCCACTCAATCGGCTGTTCAAACTCTGATGGGTCTCTCCGTATGCTAACCGCTTTTACTCTCCATCATGTTTATCCGTGCACGTGTGCTTGTTTGGATCCGTAATACTACCAGAGATAATTTGAAGACAAAAGAGATTAGATCGCTTAAATCCAAACAGACGTGTTGATGAGAGCACGAGAGGAAATCAAACACAGTCTCCTTCACCGCTTCCTTGGTGCCACAGCTGCACGGAGAGTAGAAGGGTGGAGAGGATGGGCTCAGGACCCCGGACAGCTCCCTATTCAGAGGCGGGCTGGTGGTCTGCCTCAAATCTCGTTCCTCGTGCTCCAACCCAGGCCTGATCACATGGAGAACCAGCAGTATCCTGATAAAGGATCAACGTGGAACCGGGACCGATTGGAACCGCGCCTCCGCTTCAGAGGCATTCAACACCAACATCGACCGTGGAACATCTGACCAATCACAGCCTTCGGATTTCGTAACCAAGCACCGGGCCGATAATGCTATCCTGAGCATCACGCGGCTAAGGGTGGGCTGCTGTCTACTCAGAAGTGCCTTCATCATAATGACTTTTTACATGCACTACTCCTGCTGCCTTTTGATGCAGGGTATCGCCTTGTCCCACTGACTTCCAACACTGCGTACGTGAGGTTTCTCGGGTGTGTTGGTAATCTCATATTCTCACCTTCCAGGATTCATATACCACTGATTTTCTGCATGGAAACGCGAATTCGCATGTTCGAGGTAATTCTCTGTGATTTATTGATCCCGCCCGGGGTGTTCATTGCTGTCTGTGTGTGGGGCCTGTACTTCTGCCATGCAGGTTAAACACAGTGTGTTCTGTTCCAGCCTTCATTTCCTTTCTTCAATCACTGAATAAATTGGGTTTCTTTCTGTTCGTTAAAAGAAAAAGTATATTTGCAACCCTTTCTTTGCCTCGAGTCGTCATAATGCCCTCATCACTCACATACACGCACACACTCACACACAGACAGACACACGCACACACTTGCACGCACACACACACACCTATTAAGTGAGCTGAAAAGCTGTATTAAATTAATGACATCTACTGTGAGGAATGCCAGCCCTAATATAATATGCATCATCACTCTTTTCCATTAGACTTCTTCAGAGCCATGTTTGCTCACAGATGGCTATCTGTCTCCCTCATCAGTGGTGTGTCTTGGGGGGGGGGGGGTGATTTGATGAAGGCCAGGATTTAGATAATTGGCTCACTGCCAATCTCATTGGTCTCGGTATCGCCAATGTTAATGGCCATTCGGGGCAGGAGGGTGGACTTTAGGAAAAGAGAAAAAAGGAAGGGTAGTTTAAAAGGGAAATGGAATTGGAAAAATGGAGAGAGGGAGAAATGGAGAGGCCTCACGGTTGCCATTAGCAATTCATGGAAACCGTGAGGCAGCGTGAATGAGTGCTCTGCTTTCCGAAAAGGAGTCTTATTTCCTTCTCTTCCCTCGCAGAAGAAGATTAAAGACATAACTATAAATAATGCCTTTTCCCTATTCTATCGAAGCAACCTGCCCTTTTCACCTGTGTTAAAAGCACTGATGAAACCCATTTGTTTATGAACTGGCCGATGCTGCTTAAAAAATATTTTGTATATTTACATGAAGCTTAACGGATCTAAGACAGTTTTCCTAATCCGTCTCAAAAGACATTGTTTACTTTAGAAATACGAGTACGGTGTAAATCAGTTATCTCTTCCAATCTTTTTGGGAACCTTTCCCTCTCATATCCGGCCCTTGAGAACTGCCTATTCAGAATGTTTCATTCCCCTTTAATACATATTTGTCGTTGCCAAACAAATCTGCCCTGACAAGTGCATACAATTTTATGAGAACTATTAAAATATTCATACACAGGGGTAAAACACACAACCATGTCCTTGTGTTACATGAATTGGTTGCCATTCAGCCCGACAGTATCTTCGGATGCTTGAGCCAAACTGTAGGAGACTGCACAGCGCCTCGGCCAAAAAACTGAAAGTGCAAGGGGGCGGAGAAACGCAGGATCTCCGGTTTTGTTACAGAGATATTCGGACGGACTCGTAGAGAAACTCATTCCAGCGTAGGCAGGATGAAGGCTTGAAAAGACGATATCAACAGATCTATATCTACAGTGGCCAGTCTACTACACGGGTTGGATCTTAAAATCCAACCCGTGAAGTAGTTTAAAATCAATAATTTTGGATTTGAGAAAACATTTACAGGGCCCTTTGTCTAAGGTCGTTGGTGTTTCCGGGCACCTATACGGCTGCGGGAAGGGTTTAGTGTTGTGTGCACTCTGGATCTCTATTTAATGAGACCTCCAACAGGATGAGCTGCGGCAGCACTGCGAGGGAAATCGCTGTGGAAGAGCCTTGCAATCAGTGCAAAGCCCCCCATGCCCCATCGCTTATCCCAACAGGTCCCGTTTACACCTCTGAAGCCACGTCGTAGTCTGGTTTCGTGTCCGACTTTTACCAAGTCGTGATTTGTTTATTTTATTCATTGAAAGCTCGAGGCTCGACAGCATAGTGGACAGAAAAAATAAACCTTCCCATCCAATCAATGGTCACCAGTAGCGCGTTCGAAGAAGTTCTGCTGAGCAGGTTGTTTCCGGTCTACACCCGTTCCGTGTGACATGCGCCGGCAGATCCCTGTCCCAAGGAACACGATGGGGTAGAAATAAATCAGAACCGAAAGGAGGAGCTTGTCTGCCCTCAGCCTTTCGATGTTTATCTAAGGTCTGATTTGTGAAACAAGCCTGACAGTGGATGATAGAGTTGTGCTGTTCAACAGACTTTTCAAACCAGGTCACTACCCCTGCACTAGTTTATAAGAGGAGAAGATCCATAATCTTTGTATGAGCAACACCTATTTTTGTCCTACAATGACACCTCTGTGAAATGGGTCTAAAGATCCCGCTGCACGATCTCCTTAAGAAGCACGTCATTAAAGAGCAATACAAAAACATTAAGTAATCCCAAAGCATTACATTATATATTAGGGGACCTAGCTAGGAGAATACATTTAGTCACGGATGAGTTCGTAAAGCAGGAGTGGATTCTGAAGAACGACGTAAGACTGTACCGTCTAGCTGAGAGCAGAGCTGTCATGTTCATGGAGTTGTAAACTGGTATTACAGAAGATATAGTAGTGCCAACGTGAGATAAAAATGAAGGATGGGAGGTAGACTCCGGGGCTTATTCTTCAAACCCACGTCTGAATAACTTCATCTTTTAAACTACGCAACAAACAACCACAGTCACACACGACACACTCAATCTCGCAAGCTAATCCACTCCCCGTCTAGTCTGAGATGTCTCTGCTACATCTTGTTGTGATTGCACACAGGTTTCTGACTTTGATAAATGTGCTTATTGCGTGAAACAAGCGTGTCTATGGTGTGTGTGTGTGTGCTTTTCCCAAGAGAGATAACACTCTCCTATACACAACACACATAAGCATGCTTACACAGATGCAAATTTATGTTTCCATGGTAGATACTCTCTCAAACAAACACAGACACACGCACGCACGCACGCACGCACACACACACACACACACACACACACACACACACACACACACACACACACACACACACACACACACACACACACACACAGACACACACACACACACACACACACACACACACACACACACACACACACAGGTATGGCAGGGAGTCGAAAGGCACTAGTTACCCACGGAGTCAAGACACGCTGGAAAAGAGAAGGCTGCAGGGCATTGTTAACACACAGATGGAGAGGGAGAGGGGCTGGGGAGGAGAGGAGGGAATGTAAGGAAGGGAAAGAAGGAGAGAAGACAATGGGGGAGGAGATAGAAAAGTAGGTGAGAGAAGAGGAGGCTTGAGCTGTAGAGAGCGACGAGGAAAACAAAAGGTGTGAGAGATGGAGAGAGAGAGAGAGAGAGAGAGAGAGAGAGAGAGAGAGAGAGAGAGAGAGAGAGAGAGAGAGAGAGAGAGAGAGAGAGAGAGAGAGGACTGAACACAGTGAAGTGATAATAAGTATGAAGATGCCTCTCTAACCTGTTCAGTTGGAGTATGGCCTCTGGGCCTTTGTGCATTTGCACGCTCGCAACCCCACGGGCACGCACACGCACACGCACACCAAAAGCATATGCACCCACTTAATGAAGCCTGCCCCGTTACGTCTCCCCCGGCGACAGGCAGCACACTTATTTTGCTTTAGTCAGCAACTTGTGATCAGATCCCAGTAAATCGTGATGTATTACACAGGCTATCAGATGTGAAAGACCATCTTGTGTGGGGGACACACAAACAAGCATGCAGGCACACACACACAAACACACACAAACACACACACACACACACAAATAAACACATGCACACACATAGCAGATACATGCATAAACACAGTGTATTCCATTGGATAGAAAAAAAATAAAATCATTTGACATGACTTCAAGACGTGTTTTTCCTGAGAAGCCAAATCTCAGGAGCATAGTTGGGCCAAATAGTTAATTCTTTATGCAGAAAACAATAGCAAAAGAAGCCATCTTGAAAGACGACAACAGAGACACAAGCAGGAAGTACAGCCACCAGAGCTGGTCAGGAAACCGCTGAGGACAATGTCTTAATTAGGACAAGTGAAGCCAATGATGCTAACGATGGAGATCAGGGGGGGGGCCGAATACTAAGGCCCAATCCCATTTCCACCCCATAACCCTCCCCCTTACCCCTCCCCCCTTTCCCTTCCCCTTCCATACAGAGGGGTAAAATGTTTCCCTCAGAAATGAGACACCCCTCCATATGTTGCGTCATCATCGCTTGAAGCTCGCAGACGGCTATGTCAACAGAGGCCAAGAGTAGGCGTGTTTCTGAATGATAATAACTAGTAATAATAATAATAATAATAATAATAATAATAATAATATCAGACTTGTATAACGCATTTCTAGGACCCAATGCGCTTCAAAAAAGAAAAAATAAAGTAAAAGGGCTCAGAAAAACAAAAAAAAGGGATTCAAGACAGCTGCCAAATTTGCTGGCCGGCTTTTCTTCAAAGCCCTCCATTTAAAGTGTGGTCCTTTGGAAGCTTCATTTCAAGGGCTACTTCTTGGCCCTAGCCCTTAACCCAAATGAGAATTGGGACAGCCCTACCCCTACAAAAACAAGGGGGAGGGGTAAGGGGTAAGGGGTGGAAATGGGATTGGGCCTAAGTATATACTATTTTTGTTCAGTGTCTTCTACTTGACCGTTAATATAGTACGTTCTACAGCTATACGTAGAGCGCCTCCGAACGCTTCCGAACACCACCGAAACGCCACCGGATGTTTGGAGATTACGTATTTCCCCTCTGTGCGCTGCACATCAGATGCCGGCAAAATTAAAGTCAACTGCGATAATTGACCATAGCTGGAGCCGCTGCTGGTGGTGCCGGGTCAGCCATCTTGATTTTTTATTTTATTTTCACAGAGTCGTTCTTCTTCTTCGGTTATCAGACTCCGGCTGAATTGTGGGATAGCATAGTGACTTACCGTATACTGTGGCGGTAGTACGCATTCAGAACTTTTTGCCTACTACACAATGCATACTGAGCATTCGTACGCGCTATATTTGTGACGTACTACAAAATGCCTACTATATAGCAGTCAAGTATGAGTATTCGGATGCAGCCAGGGAGTATGGAGTGACATAATTACACTGAGGCTAGGCTAGGCTTTAGCTGCTTAGGGGTTTGACAATGATATAAATATTTATATATATACATATATATATAAACATAAATGTTGACGCCGCATTGACAGCTTTGACCGACCCAATCCCTCCATATAGAAGATCTTGGACACAGAGTTGGTTATCGATGTCAACAACCGGCTTCTTGTCAGTAAGGGGTCTTGAGAGACGATACACTGGAAACAGTACTTCTAGAAATACAGACTTGGGGGGGGGGGGGGGGGTGGGGGGGGGGGGGAATTTATAACAACTGCTCAGTGGTCGATACTTAAACATACAGGCCTTTACATCTCTACTGCGTTTTACACAGTACTGTGTTTCCACAAAGTGCATGTTTCACAAAGGTTATATTAGCAAACAAGGGATTGAATGGGGATGCAAATAAATAAATATGCATTTCCTCTTGGATACTTTCCCAAAATCTGAACTCAATTCAAGTTATGTTTAATTAAATGGACCATTTCGCACTCATATATTCACAGACTAGCCTATGAATTAAACTTTAATGTTTACCCTCCTAACACAAAGTACTCAGACAGGGATAACAAGCGAGAGCTTCAGAGAGGGAAAACACAACGTTTAAATTTAAAAAAGACAACGGGAAGGCAAAATGGCACAGTCAGCATTTTGGATACAGTAAAGTAGTTTTATGTGTAAATAAATAAAATACCACAAAAGAGCATCTCATTTACAGGTTATTATCATGGAGTTGAAGCCAACACAATAGGTGTCGTTTGTAATTATCTTACAATGTTATTTTATAGTTTCGGGCCGGTTTGCTTATATGGTTTGTGACATTGTCTCAGTCGGGATGTAAAACAGACTTGATTTTGGTTCAACTCACGGCCTGTTGCTTTGTGGGAGCGGACCGAGATTGGTCAATTTGCCATCAATGGACATCCATTCTACCGCAAACAGGGATTCAGCAGCTCCCATCGCTGTACGCTGGTTTGTAAGTGAGTGAGTTTGTGCAAACAACCTGCCCTGGCTAGGTTATTTTGTCCATTACTGTCCACAAACTAACAAATCCATAAGTTTAGATTCTGTGTTTCATTGCGACCACACATGCACACTGTAAATGACAATAGAAGCATGATACGACGGAGAAGCAAGGAATTATCATTTTGAGCAAAGTTGGCGGCATTAGAGGCCGTGTAATGGACGGATTCAAAATTCTGAGTGCAAAGCAAAATTGTAATATGTCAGGAGGGTAAGAGGAGGGGGTGATTTTTAACTGATTGGAATGCAGCCTAAACGGTCGCGTCTGAATCCAAATGAAGTGCTCAGTTCCCGGTTATATGAAGGCCCGTCTAAACCTCTCAACTAGTCTGTGAGCATGCGTTAAACACAGAATTGTTAGTTTGTAGGCACTATTGGAGAAAACGACCTAGCCAGGGTAGTTCGTCGCTCTTACTTTTGTTGAAAAAAACTAAAATACAGCAGTTGGATCTGCTCAACACTGATTTGGAATACAATGGATGTCAAGGGCTCTCACAAACTGCCAAGTGTACACCGTCAGTGGGGTTGAACCATGGCTGAAGTAGATATTGACATAGACAATGTCAACAATTAACCTGGGGTCTTCATAAACCGGCCAAGGAATTGAATACATCAAAATATTGTTGTGGGAATAATGTCTCTGGGAAATGTCCTAAGTATCATTAGCATTTTCTAATTTACTCAATGTAATTAAGAGAAGCTTCAGCTGATGAAAATAGTCAAGGGTTTTGGTAATGAATTTTATATTTTTAAGTTATTTTGAAAGCCCCAGTAAACCATATTTATGTAATCGATAGGGTTAGGGATATTATAAATGACATGTGTGTTACGTGAAAATAACAGGAGGGGTGTATCATATTTTTGAGCAAAGCCACCGATCTTGTTTCAGACTGACTCATTTCTTTCAATGGCAGTTATTTTGGTCTAAATCTACGGCTGATTGTAGCTCTACAAGCACTGCAGTGACAAACAAAGGCTACTGCTCACACACAGCCACGCAAACACAGGGCAAACCTCAGACTTTCCGTTCATTGTCACACACAACCCAATTCATTTCATTTTAGAGCTCTAGACCTCAGTTTCCGTGGTAACGACTCGAGAGTCAAGATATATCACCATTGGACATTTGGTGGTTTTCATTCAATCTTGAAGAGGGCTAAAGGAAGTCATTATTTCTATCAGTACCTATGAATCATAACTGAGTGTGTGCGCGTATATGCCATTGTGTCCCTCCTACCAAAATAGGACTACCATTTTGAGAAAACAGGTCTCTGCCAACCACGTAGTTAACCACTGGTTCTTAATCCCTGAAGGGACACTGAGGCGAGTTGGGTTTGGCTTTGAGGAGCTCCGTCCGGGCAGCGGTTCATCGATGTTGATGGCTGCCTCCAAGAGTGTGTTAAGCTCCTCACACACTTTTAGTACAACAGTACACTGTGTGGCGCATTTCATATAGGCCAACAACATCGCTTGATATAAAGCTCATACACTAAGAAGTATCACAAAGTTGCCATCGGTCGTTACCATGGGGATAACACGCCCTTCCTTCCTATTACACTCAGGCCATTCTTTGTTTATAGTATTATTTTATAATTGTATAATTTATTGTATGTTATTTTTGGGATGGCTAACTGGTTGGCCCTTGGCTGTTGGCTTATTTACTCCCAGGAGATTCCTTCTCGTTTGTCAAGTGGTAGTTATTTTCATTTCTTTATTCGTTATTCCGAAGCGAAACTGTATGTGTCTATGAAGTAATTCAGAATAACATATTTAGTGAGGGTAAAGTACAATGGAAGGCTGGTACAACAACAACAACAACAACAACAACAACAACAACAACAACAACAACAACAACAACAACAAAATTCATGGCCCTTCTACACTTGTCTCTCTTGACACACACACACACACACACACACACACACACACACACACACACACACACACACACACACACACACACACACACACACACACACACACACACACACACACATATACACACACACACACACACTACTATGTGATAGATCATATAAGGTAGCCTGGAAATCCAGACCCACATCTAGAAAGCTGGAGGGTCTGGCAACGAGTAATAAAAATGGCCCAACTTGAGGGGCGGCCACAAGCATGCATTTGAAAATATCATTGTACGCGAAAACACAACGGATAACAAACACTACGACCAATCAGAAGAGTACAAGGGGTGACGTATCCAGACCAGCAGAGCAAACCAATAGATACGACTCCTGCCGTATCCGGTCGGTAAAACAGCAACACTATTGGCCCGCCTATATCAGATACACCGATGTGATTGGTTAATGTTCTAGGCCAGAGGAAAGTGAGCATATAGCTCGTACCCAGAGTGACTCGCTGAGCAAATTCAAATTGTGCTCTCGCGAGAACTCTGGATTTCCAGGGTACATATAAGGCATAATAGCGTGTTAATTAAAAAAGAAAATCCGGTTAACTCCCTTTAAACACTTTTAGCACATGTACAGATAGTGTGATGGGATATATATGAAAATATATATGATAAGATATGTATATTAAATGATTAATTATCTAAATGTATCGTTTTCCATTTGAGAGGTGAGTGACCCTTTATAGTCATTAATCCAACCTGAAATAAAGAATAATAGCATCGGTCTTAACTTCGGTGTGAGTTGAACATTGTTCTGTAAAGGGAAGCTGGGCCAGGTGGTTTTGTGCAATGCAGGACGTTTTGAAACAATAAATCAAATGTACACACACGCTGACTTAATGTATTTCTGTGCTAAGCCTGAATTTTGGAGCAGTTCGAAAGCGAGAAGGGCTGTATTAGGGGTAAACATCTGCTAGGTAATGAATTAATATAGCAGTGAGCAATGCGCAAACCTATAACAGTAATAGCAATTATGTAAACAATGCGTAACAATCTTTTTGAAATAAAGTATATAATCCCATTTGTGTGTAGCGTTATGTGTCCATCTTTATTTGTGTGTGGGTATGTGTGCTCATGTGTTTTTTGTTGTAAAATGGGTAGCTATTCTGTTGTTTAAATGTGAGGTTGAATTGAAATTTGGCTGCGAGTTACAGGTCAGAGGGATACGATAATGCAGCTCATATGAGAGAGAGAGAGAGAGAGAGAGAGAGAGAGAGAGAGAGAGAGAGAGAGAGAGAGAGAGAGAGAGAGAGAGAGAGAGAGATTTAATTTGTTGTGAAGCATGGGCCTGTGATGGAAAGTTTGCATGCTTATCTCCCTTGGCCTAATTAGTTGTTTGTGCATTTTATATAATCGTAATCATTGTGCGACATCGCCTTGCAGTTCAGCTGAATACGTTGTGTGTGAATGAGTTGCGCGTGTGTGCACGTGTGTGTGCGTTTATGAGATAGATCTGTGCATGGTTGTCTGTATGTATGATTGGATCTCAGTGGGTGAGGGGTTATTAGTACAGCGGATAAGCTCACATTTTAATAACAATTGTGCACTTTTTGAGAAAAGCATGACATTTCTAAAATAGTTAGTACATGCCATAAGGTGTATTTTAAGATGTGGAGGGAAGTCAGATTTTGCCTGTGACGGCCGTGAGACGCCAAATTCAAGATGGCCGACATTCCGCTGGGTATAATGTTCAGACGCTCATAATTTTGGAACCATGCTATGTTATAAAACATTTAAGATGTCATTTCCAACTAAAGTGGATATGCCCCATCATTTGGTGACACTTTTGAGAAACCTTGTGTTTGAGGAAACATATTTAGGTCAAGGTCAAGGTAAGAATTTACCAAATTTTGTCCGTAAATGCGAACTTTTGCCAGGTGGTGGCGCTACATCAAATCTTTTAGGGTTACCAAAATCAACGTGGTTGGTCCTGTACCTGTCATGAATGTTCACAGAGAATTTGACATGTTTCCCATTAAAACCTTTTGAGTTATCGAGGTCACAAGGCAAGCCCACGTTATCGATGATCTGCCTTTTAGTTTAGAATTTTTACCAGATGAGCCGAGACGTATGGTGCAAATATTCTTTCTCCATATTCTTTAAATGTCCTTGATGTTCCAGGATTTAACATTTGAACCATAACTGCACCATCAAAAATTGTTGCATCTGCCACAGGCACACATTTATTTTGAAGCAGGTCTGATTCCAGGCAGCAAAGTAAATCAGCTTTAACCCCAATGCAGAGTTTTCCTCCAGTTGACAGAGCTGGTGGGGCTGCCTGGTTTTCATGGGAGAAGAAATTGTCAATATCTCCATCTCGTGTTTGGCAGGAGATGTACAGCCGAGAAAAAAGACCACAATCACTTTTTAGAGCTGCAAGTTGTGCCTTCTGTTTGGACTTAATTTTATATGGTGGCCTACTGAACAGTGGCAGTTTGTTCTTCGGAATTGTTTGTGTGACCAGTGTCGTACACTTTTCTCTAGCCTTTCGGTCACAAACTTAGTGTACTGCTCCTCACCAAGGGTTTCAATCCTTCTCACAATTTCAGCTACTTGGGGGTCCATGATGTCCCTTGTGTCAATGACTAGTAGGTCTTGGCTGTGTTCTAAGAATGGATTCCCCATCTCTCCCAGCACATTCACAAGTGCCTTAACTTCCTTCAAGAAGGCAGCTTGTACTCCAGGTTTATGATCATGGTGATGTTGTCCAGTGCCACTAGCACCATGTTGCTGCTTTACTGTTTGCTGCTCAAATTCTGATGTGATCCTGGTGATTTCTGGCCCGGCTATCATCCAGCGTCGGAGTGCTC
Source organism: Gadus morhua (assembly GCF_902167405.1). NCBI lineage: Eukaryota > Metazoa > Chordata > Actinopteri > Gadiformes > Gadidae > Gadus > Gadus morhua. Next base: position 13,450,655 of record NC_044050.1, read on the forward strand.
CTGGATTGCCAGTCAGTCCAATAGCCCCACCAGAACCTTTCACCTTTGCATTGTTCTGCTCGTGACACTGGTCAAGTGCCATGCCAGAGAATTGGTTGCAGGTTTTGTGCACCACAAAATTTCCTGCATGAATTCTGCTAGAACATCAGGATGTTTTTTGGCAAGAGTTATCATGTCACGGATGTGTACAGAAAGCCATCTAGAGTAGTGCGTGTGATCGAGGGAGAACATCCAGGGCATGATCTGAGTCAGGGATTCCACATACAGCTGGAAGTTACCTTCTCGAAGTGATCTGATGTAACGCAGCATGAGAAGCTCCAAAGACAGGGTCTTAAGCCAGTAGTCAAAGTGAACAGTGGTCTTTGCTCGCTGTATGCACCACTCCTCAAAAGGCACACTATCAGATTGCATTTCATCAATATCATCAGATGTGCAGTCTTTGGTGTAGGTTTGTTGTAGAAGTGTATACAGGCTTGCAGCTGTGACCTGGTGTGCATGGCGGGTCTTGGTGACATGGCTGACATTTATATAGGACTTTGAAGTTCCCAAACTTGCAATACCAGCCTGTACCAATGCATTTGTGCAGCCACTGTCTTCTAGCCAGTCTCCCAGCAACTTCAACGTGGCCATCTCAATGTGTAGACCACGAACATGATCACAAAGTGATCCTCTCCATGAGTGGCTGGCCAGGTCCACTGAATTTCCTTAGCAAGTGCATACAGAGGTTGATCAGCAGCAAGGACAGGAATCTGACCAGGGTTCACATTCTGAACTGCCGCCCTGACAATGTCCATTGAGTGACGCACCATTGCCAAGGAGTGTGCGTTATCAAGAAACAGAGGAAGTAGTGAGTTGATTGCTGCAGGTGGAATGACTGCTTGGTGTGCGTCAGCGTGATAAGCAGACCACAATATCATGCCATCCATGGTACACTTTTCAACAGCTGTTTTGACTTTGTTGAGCCATGCATACTCATCTTCTTTGGCAGCTGCAGTAACCTGGAGGTCAGAAGGTCTCACAGGACCTTGTACAATAGGAGCATTTAAGTCATTTGTCCTGAAGGCAGCTGGTGGCACAAAGGTGTAGGCTGATGGCAGAGGAGGCACTGATTTGGTGGATGATCCACCCTGATGAATCACTAGTACTCCACGATCGGTTCCTCCATGTGTGTGTGATGGATGCTGCATAAGTGAGATTCCAGTGCCATAGAAAGAATCTTTGGCTGTTGCAGAACTTGGATTGTGATCAATGTTGTCCACTGCTGCTGTTGTGAAAAGTCCATTCCGCAACTTGGGTGGGCACACTACATCTTCCACCTTAAAGCGCTGGCATACACTGTTTGCAATTTCTGGTGAGACTTGCAACAGCCTGTCATAGGAAACACACAATCCCAGATTGAACAGTGTGTGAATGAGCCCTCTGCTTCTTGTAACTGCATGTATCTTAAGGGACAGATAGAGTGGGAGTGGAGTTTCTTGGCTGCGGCAGTGACGTGCTGAGCTTGGTGAATCCACATGCCGTGCATTCTTCACACTGTTAAAAACCATTAATTGTGAGATTGCTAAGGCAGGTTGTGTAGTGGTTGTATGGAACATCTGAGTCTGATGCTTGATGTTTGCCCCAGCAAGTATCATGTTGACTAGAGCCAAAAGGGATGCTGGCACAGCCGCCTGCTGGCAGTTAGCCTGGAATGCCCCATCAAAGCAGAATTTTGAGTCAAAGATCTCTTTGCGCACAACCTGTGCTGCCCGCATTAGGTGCATAGCATCGCTGTCAGGATGAGAGGCCATCATGAGTGCTGGTCCAATGTCTTTCTCAAAACTAAGAAGTATGTCTCTTGCATGTGAATGTGCTCTCAGATCAGGTAGTGCAGAAAGCAGTTGGTTTTTCAGTCTGGTAGTGTGAATCCGTGCTTCTACAGTAAGACCAAGCTGCTTCAGCCTTCCCGTGTAAAGCTTAGTAATGTCTATCATTTTAAACACAGGAGCACTATCCTCATCACTACTCATGTCTTCCAAAAATGCCACTAACTCAGCAAAGGCTATGCCATGCAGGCAGGAATGCTCTTCATGATTGGTTTTGGTTGAAGCCTGTCTAGCTCTGTTGTACAGTGAACGCAAGCAGTGTTGATGGTACTTGGCCTCAATAGCAATCATGTCTCCTGCTGCAAGCTTGGCCAACAGAGCAGTGTCTTCAAGTTTAAGGGCACACTTGCGCACATTTGTGTCAATGTTGTAAGTTGATGCATTATGTAGGTCTGGAGAACCAGCAGGCTCATTACAGAAGAAACAAGTATTCTCAATGGACTGTGGTTGGCTGTGAGCAGATCTTGCATGCACGATCAAGATACTTTCTTGTTTTTGTGTCGAAAATTCTCGTCGACTTTGCTCTTCAAACGCCTTCTTATTTACTTTTAGCCGACATTTCTTGTGCCCTGTGTGCCTTCAGAGTTCATTCTATGCCATCGCCGTCATTTAATCTATTCAGATTGAGGTCCATGGGCATGTGCTGAAGGGTGTGGAACCGGAGAAGGTCGTCTGCCAGGGATGCATAGCCACAATTATTGGGCTGTTTTGTCGATCTGAGAGGATATTGTAAATGTTCATCAGTTTCTGTTTGGCAGAGGACACACATGTGCCAGTTGGTGCTGGGGGTTGCCTTTGAGTGTTTGGCTAAAGAGGGTTGGGTAGAGTCCATTAGGGTGTGACGCTTCATTATTGCGATATCAGCACTGAAAAGAGCATTTAAAAGAAGTGCCACCATTTATTGAAGTCGAAGACAAGATTTTTACAATAATGTATCATACACTTTAATCAGGAAAAGCTCATGATTTAGCAATATCATTTTTAGACCTCCATGACAGGTTTAGTTCACTAGCTGGCTAACTAGCCTACTATGTCAGTTAACCCCGAATCTCATACACTGTATTACATTTTTGAATATTTTTTACTTTAATCAAATGGTATGAATGTAATAAATAAATATTTTGAATCCAAACTTATGACTGAAATGCATTTTTTTTGGATAACTTACCACAGGAGGAGGATTTGAACAGTTGGGTTTTCTGATGGCGGCGGTTGACGTTTGGGTGTCAGGGTTTGTTACTATGACAACTAGACAACTAACAACAACTGAAAAGCAGATCATCGCTAACGTGGGCTTGCCTTGTGACCTCGATAACTCAAAAGGTTTTAATGGGAAACATGTCAAATTTTCTGTTAACATTCATGACAGGTACAGGACAAAGCACGTGGATTTTGGTAACCCTAAGAGATTTGATGTAGCGCCACCACCTGGCAAAAGTTCGCATTTACGGACAAAATTTGGTAAATTCTTACCTTGACCTTGACCTAAATATGTTTCCTCAAACACTAGGTTTCTCAAAAGTGTCACCAAATGATTGGGCATATCCACTTTAGTTGGAAATGACATCTTAAATGTTTTATAACATTGCATGGTTCCAAAATTATGAGCGTTTGAACATTATACCCAGCGGAATGTCGGCCATGTTGAATTTGGCGTCTCACGGCCGTCACAGGCAAAATCTGACTTCCCTCCACATCTTAAAATACACCTTATGGCATGTACTAACTATGTTAGAAATTTCATGCTTTTCTCAAAAAGTGCACAATCGTTATGCTTATCCGCTGTACTATATCCCAGTACACGAGAGAGAGAGAGAGAGAGAGAGAGAGAGAGAGAGAGAGAGAGGGAGTGGGAGAGGGAGAGAGGGAGGGAGGGAGGGAGGGAGAGAGAGGGAGGGAGAGAGTTCATATAGATCTGTGTTATGTTTGAAGAGTGAGTAGCGAATAGAACCGGTCACACCCATGAACAGAGACGCACAGAGGAGCACAAAGGACAGATCAGAATGAGGAGAAGAAGAGACGAGAAAAAGAGAGAAATGTGGTGAGACTTGTGGGGAAGGCGAGGGGAACAAATTCAACATCAGCAAGGGATGGAGGACAAATGGTGAGTAAGAAAACTGCCCGCGGTGCACATTCAAATCCATCTGATCAAGAACCTACACTTAGGTTTCAAGATCGCATTTCCCTCGTCGACAAGTGTATCATTCAAGCGTGAAACACATATCCATGGTAAAGCATCGGCTTGAATAGGTTCTGATGTCACTCAGGCTCTCTGTCCTAGTTATTCAGCCCTAGGTCCTCAGCACTAAGGACCTCTTGATTAGAAGAACCCCCCCCCCCCCCTACCTCGAAGGTTGGGCTAATTGGAGACTGTGAACTCCATGTTTGGGTGAAGAATGAATGTGTGTGTGTCTGTGTGTGTGTGTGTGTGTGTGTGAGTGTGTGTGACGTGTGTATGTGTTTGTGTGTGTGTGTGTGTGTGTGTGTGTGAACCAACTGCAGCTTGCAGTCTCCCTGCCCTTTCGCAAATGGATTAGGTAATCGCTTGTTGTTGTTTTCAGATTGACCGTATTAGCTTGAAATCCTGTCAATATGTTACTGACATGAGTCAATTAGTCTTATTATATCTAATGGCTTAACACATTGACTGGTTATCTGATTAACTGACAATGGAACATAGTTCATATAAAAGTACAAAATTACTGACCCTCCACAAAGTATACTGTCAAATAAACAATGTATCCTTGCCGTTCACACACAATGCACATGGACGGCAAGGACAGACAAGTCCATGCTCATTCTCTTCAACAGCACTCTGCCCTTTGATAAGTCAAATGTGCGAGCCACTGCACTGGCTTGAAAGTCCTGAATGGTTTCTTCTGAATTGTAAGATCATTTTACTCCTTTAACCTCCTGCTCAGACCACATTGTTTGCAGGCAGGCAGAACACAGTGGCATTGACTCCCATAGAGGTCAATGGCAGCTCAATCTCACCGATCAGCAGTAGCCAAAATATAATAAATTATTTCCAATGTCTGGGTAATTGCGGCATTATCAAACACGAAAGATACATCAAAAGTGTGCTGTCAATTGAATTTCCTTCCTACTACTAGTACTGCTACAGCGAAATAAAGAAATAAGTATTTGATCAGAACCCATACATTTTTTTTAATTTATCACAATACTTTAATAGACTAAAATGTCAACAACTATAGCCCTGATTCTGTGCTATAGTTTTTAGATCCGTTCCTGTTGTGTTCGAAATCCTTAACAATGATCTCTGTTTAATACATTTTACTTGGTAAGTATGTTTCCAACCCCCCATAAAGCCCTAAGGGATTTAAAAGTGTTTATATAACTCCCCATCTTCACTCTTTTAGCATGAGAGGATCCAGGAATATGCTGATGACATGCCCCCTAGAAGCGACTCAATCTTTCCTGCCACTTCTGTATGGTTTTCTCAAAATAGTCTGGAGTACATTGTTCACTGCATTAATAGTATGTATCAGTGTCACGAGCAGGCACATTATCTCGATATTTGAAAGCCTTAAACCAAAACATTGACGGACGCAGATATTTTGTGGGTTTGAAAGTGTATTTCCTCACATCACCTCGGATACAAGCTAACCATCAGTCCGCTATAAGTACATGCATGCTTATAGTTTAAAATAAATGCCTTCAAAAGGCCTTTTGGACCCCAGGATGCATGTACAAGCACGTTAACTTGGCGTTTCTGTGACCCAGAAATGTAGCAGAACAATACAAAGTGTTGGGTCATAAGTTAGACTAGGTTATTTCGGAAACCGTGGGTTTGCGTTCTAAAACTGATCAGCGGTCTGTTTACTGTTGTTTCTGCTATTTTTCTGAGCTTAGCAGCACAAGAAGCATATTTCTGGCACCTCCTACCAAAGGCAGCGTAATCCTGGAAAGGATTGTCTTTTTTGCTAGAATACTTAATCAACACTTTGCTTTGTGCGATTCACAACAATAGACTTCAAACAACGAAAAAAATAAATAAAAAAAGATCCAGCTAGGACAATCAAACCACTGCATGCAGCGATCTATGACTCAAGCCACTTGATGATCCTGTTGATGCTGACCGTGTCTCAGTGTTGGGGGTAACGCGTTATAGTAACGATATTACTTTTTTGGGTAACAGAGTTAAGTAACGCATTACATTTAAAATATCGGTAACTACACTACTTTACTAGACTATAGTAACTCGCTTTCCTGCGTTACCCAAGCCGTGTTTGCCTGCGTGTAAAGTTCTGATCTGTTTTGTGGTGCATGCATGCGTGCTGCCTGTGTGTCTGCAGCGCCTGCTTGCCTCGGCACGTTGCCATAGCGATCGATTTGAGTGACGTAGCTGCTTGTGTGAGGGAGTGTTGAAGTGTTGGAGCGCAGAAGCAGGTGACACAGAAAGACAGGCTGGTTGCAGGGTTCATTACAGAAGGCTTCTTCCCCTGTCGACTATTGAATCGGCCAGATTTAGAAAAATACTAGATAAAATACCTGTGACTCGCAAGCCAACATCCGACCGGAAAACATTTTCCCATTACCTGAACAATTGTTATACCGACATGGAATCTAAGCTCAAATTAATTTTCGAGTCCTCCCTGGGTCATGTGTCCACCACCGCAGACATTTGGTCCGCCAACAACAAAAGTAACTTAGGAATGACGGTGCACTGGATAAACAGCATTACTTTAAAACTTGAGAAGGCTGCTCTTGCCTGCAAGAGGGTGAGAGGAAGACACACTTACGATGTCATAGCCTGCGAAATAGATCAGGTTCATTCAGCCTTTTGACCACATAAAGTAACAGTGTATGTCACTGCCGCTTAAGTGCATTTCGGTTTTAATTGTATTTTTCATTGACCGCTTAATTTTTGTTCGCATGTTTCCTAAAGCCTGTGTTTTGAAACTTGTGTGTTGCTACTGATTGACCTATATCTATACAAATCTAATTTGTATAGATTTATACAATAAACACTAAGTGATGATAGGGGTATGATGTTTGTCCATATATCTACAGTAAATTAAGAAACGGGAAAGTAAAGTAATAAGCTGTGAAGTTACTTTTCAAATGCAGTAACTAGTAAAGTAATCTCATTACAATTTACAGAAGTAATTAGTAATAAGTAACTAATTACTTTTTTTGAGTTACTACCCCAACACTGCCGTGTCTGAATGAAGCGTGGGGTCCGCGTGACGGACCCCAGAGCATGAAGGTGGGTGCACCCTGCCCCGACCACAGCTAACTACCACCAACGGGGATGCTTGTAGGCTGGCCCCAGGGCCGTAGCACCAAATCCTGGGCCCCTATACTATAGGTACTGATGGGCCCCCCTGCGCCAGGTTGTTGAGGGGGGGGGGTCCGGAGCGATTGTTGACGGGGGGGGGGGGGGGAGTAAAAAAAAAAAAAGGTAAAATAATTTTTTTTTTTTTTTGGTCATGGGCCCCCCCTCTGCCTTGGGCCCCCCCACAACTGTCCCCTTTGTCCCCGCAGTCCGACGGCCCTGGCTGGCCCCAGTGTGCTCTTTGTCGGGTCAGTGTGCTCGCTCTCTTTGGCTCACACTTCCTGGTCGAGACTTGAGCCAGACGTGTTAATTAGCTGTGCGCCTGCCTCCCTCCTTCCTGTTCCACCTGTCCTAATGATACAGGCTTGGGTACTAGAGACATCCCCATGGCAACACTGGACACACCTGCAGCCGTGAGGAAAGTGGGCCAGTCTGACACTTCCAGAGAGAGGGAGATATGTAAGGGATAATGCCCGACGAGGTGTCCATTATCAGGAATTAATGGACGACGTGGAGGCGTGAACCGTCCGACGCGAAGCGGAGGACGGTTGCCTCCGCGAAGTATTGTACTTCGCGGAGGCAACCGTCCTCCGCTTCGCGTCGGACGGTTCACGCCTCCACGTCGTCCATTAATTCCTGATAATGGACACCTCGTCGGGCATTATCCCTTACATATATATATATATATATATATATAGAGAGAGAGAGAGAGAGAGAGAGAGAGAGAGAGAGAGAGAGAGAGAGAGAGAGAGAGAGAGAGAGAGAGGAAGAAAGAGAGGGAGAGTGTGTGTGAGAGAGAGAACGAGAGAACGAGAGGGAGAGATAGGGGGAGGGGAAGGGAGGGAGGACTGGAGGAAACACTGGAACATTCCAAATTAAGGTCATAATAATTTTAACATGCTGTCAAAACATTTAGTCGTTGGGGCATTTAAGATGGGAACAATTACCCTTACCGGAGGTACAGATGGTTAATTCAGCCTAAATGAACTTCAGTTAAAATAAGATAGACCATCGTACAACTTTGAGATCTAATTGCTAAATTGATCAATTATCTTCCTTGAAAATGTCAGTGATGCCCTTGTAAAGGTTAATGTTTTGGTTCATCTGGAGATGGTTGAGTTCATTATGTTGTGCACATTCTCTACAGTCTGTTCAGTCTTCTCACCACAGAGCCAATTTGCCGTCGTCTCAGCGCCTCAGCAACATTTTTGCAATCACACATTTGTGATAAGCGTTTCGGTTGTGGTAAAGACGCTCACACTAAATTGGGAAGCACAAATTCCAAAGATAAGACCAAATGGGGTCTGGTAATGCCCCTAGCATGTATCAGATCCCACTGGCTGTTGCGGGGGCTGTTTTGCCTCTTGCTGCAGCGGCCCACAGGTGGGGTCCCTGTAGTTCACCACACGGCTGCAGCCCTCACAGCAAGCAATCATCTCCCTGGAGCCGGCGGGGCGCTGGGTGGCAGGGGGAGGAGGAGGGCCTTCAGGCTCCCAAGGACACCACGGGGAATGGGGTCATTTCATTTCTCTGTCCAGTTTCATCTCGTGTTCAATCTTTTGTGTGACCTTCTATTATTTTCCTTATTTTGATCCTCCCTCCCTCCACCTCATTCTTTACTCTCTCCTGTCCTCCTTTCCTTGGTGATTTCCTTCGTCCCCTCTCTCCTTCGTTACTTCCTTCTCTCCTTCCCCCCCCCCCGGCCTCTTTCATGGTGTGGCTGTGTGTTGGACCCTAACCATGGTAACGTGATTAAGTAATGGGATGCTGACCCATCACATCGGCCCCCCTCCATGGTGGTGGGGAGGCGAAGAGGGGTCTGGTTCAGCAGTCTGTTATGCAGGAACAGGTGGTGGTGGTGGTGTTGGGGGGGTGCAGCTGTCCATTCTGGTGGAGTCAGTCATATATCTGGGGTTATACTGCCAATCTAATTGGCAAGCGCATTCCCCTCCTCTTCCTCTGCGACTCTGTTAGAGGAGAGCACACTCAGCACCACACAGGCAATAGGTTGAATTAGATTCATGCTCTGTTGTATCGAGATCTGGAAGCTGTGTGTGTGTGTGTGTGTGTGTGTGTGTTTGTGTGTGTGTGTGTGTGTGTGTGTGTGTGTGTGTGTGTGTGTGTGTGTCTCTGGATGCATGGACCAATCTGTTTTTGTTCGCTGATGATAGTCTCTCTCCATATCTGCCTATTAGACGCCAAGCGTCTTAGAGTACCAGATTAAGCGCTATATAAATTTCATTTATTATTATTATTATTATTATTATTTTCTTGCTTAATCAGTGTGTGTGTTTTTGTGTGTGTGTGTTAATGTTGCAAGAGACAAAACATAGCATGTGTAGGCAAAATATTTGTGAATAAACAAGTATCCATTGAAATGCTAAAGCTGAACAATGCAACCCTGCAGTAAACAGACATTGTTGAGAATTTTTTTATAAATACATTAAATTCATTTGACTTTAAACACGTACACATGCACCACAGAAGGAGCAATTAACTAAGTTGGGATATATATTGCCAGAGAGATGTATTAAGGGAAGAGAGAGGAGGAGAGAGGAGGAGGAAGAAAGAGAGAGAGAGAGAGAGAGAGAGAGAGAGAGTATGGATCTATGTGTCCATGATATTTATTATGGGACAGCCAGAGAGCGAGAGGGAGCTAGAGGGAGCGAGAGAGAGAGAGTGTGTGTGTGTATAGATCTATGTGTCCATGATATTTATGTGTATCCCTCGTAACCCTGTCCACCCACCTGCGTGCACCTAGGACATAAAGCAAACGGCCACAGCTGCCCTAAACGCAAACAAAACTGGCCTTAATCATCCCCCCAGTGGCCAATTACAGCTCACCACTGCACCCGCCCTGGCGATTCACAAGCTCCAAATGTGACCACCATCCCAAAGAAACGCAATGCTGCACGTTTTAGTACGGGAATGTGCCTGCGCACACACAGACACACACACACACACACACACACACACACACACACACACACACACACACATACACACACACACACACACACACACACACACACACACACACACACACACACACACACACACACACACACACACACACACACACACACACACTTTAATCTGGGGGTAGGCTCCACCGGGCAACATTAGCCCATCAATGGCAAAGCTGTTCCCGTCTTTGGCCTTGTGGCAAACTTTAACTAGGTAGTCTCAGTGAGCCTATTGTTGTCCCTCAGCCTCCCTTCCCCTCTGTCCGCTTCCCTGTTTGTCCCTGCATGCCAAATTGACAGGCCATTTGTCTGCCTGTCTGTTTATTAGCCTGGCTGGCTGTATCTCCCTGTACCTGCTTGCCCCGTCTGTCGTGGCACAAAACAAGTTCTTTCTTTCTTTCTTTCTTTCTTACAACAAAGGCCTTGCTTTGTCTGCCTGGCCCTCAAGTCATTTTGAGTGGGTTATTTGGGGATGGGTTAGTACGGACGCGGCACATGCACAAGCACAAGCACACACACACGCACACGCACACGCACACACACACACACACACACCTATCATCCACTCTCGCACTCATGCATTCAGAACGCAGACAAATGTGCATACCTCATACATGTACAAGCATACCCACACACGACATACACTTTGACAAACAACAGAAAAAACACAACTCACACCCACAAACACAAATATATGCCGCAGAAAAATGGTTAGATCGATGGCAATAATAAGTCCTAATATTGTACTAAAAAGTCAGTGGCTTCTCAACAAATTATTATGAGCAGTTAGAAATCTAGCTTAGTCTGTACTGAAGTCCATCATCGTTAAATCTGTGGCCAAATGCTTTCTCGTTGAGATTCCAGCCAGAGACTCTGCCATAACCTAATAGACATAGCCTCATGCGGCCAGGGCATGCAGGGCTTTACTCCATTACCATGGAGAGCTCAGAGTTTAGGCCAGGAATGCCGGTTTCAACGTTTGGAAAAAAACCTCATCTGGCTCCCCCCGTTTCTCCCTGCGGCGTCAGACAAAGAGAGCTGATTCCATCTGCAGCAGCGGACCCGTCAATTGAAAGAGAATAATTGCAACGCCCCCCCCCCACCCCCCCCCCCCCCCCCCCCCCCTCCACCACCACCAGCTCCCAGCGACGAAATCCCGAGCACCGCTGCCAAAGTTTCAGCACGGTCTGAACGAAAATGGGGGAGAACTGGCTTAACGAGAAATGATTTTGACTGCGGCGGGCTCGTGAGAAGCGGCCGTTGTGCACTGTCCTTGCGTTGGTGCCAAACAAAAAAATCAATAAAAGACGCTTTTAAAAATCCACCGCTTTTCAAAAGAGACGTCGGAACACTTTGTGGTCGGGGTTTGTTTGCTTTGTTTGCGAGGTGTGAGGTGAGGTGGAGTGACCCGCGAGTGCCATGGACATTCACCGGCCCTCTTATACGTCAGCAGATCTAGTATAAAGATGGAGGAGGTCCATCAAGAGCCTTTCCTTTGATTTCGTTGAATGGTTGGCCATGACAATTCTAGACCTTTCTATTTCATGACTATTCATTGGCAAAAATCATTTCTCTCGTGGATTGCATTCAAATCAGTACTGCTTGGAGCAGACAACAATCTCTCTTTTTATGTCTCAACAAGACACTAATAAATGATTTATCCTGGTCAATTCAGTGTACTCAACTTGGCCAACAACTGAGGCCTGAGTTCTGTCTTGGTCTAGGACTGCTGAGGAAGGTTCTGAACTGATGAATGCTGCCACGGTGCCGTTGGTATGAGTTATGGTTCAAACGTTGTTTTTGCAAGTAACTCCATCGCCTTTCATAAGCTTTTAGTGGGTGAAATGTGAGAGAGAGAGAGAGATTTTCTCTTCTGGTTGGCTGTGCCTGACTCTGTATGAGCCGATTTAGACTTGGATGTTGTTTATTTTTTCTTTTGTCTATACTCCAAAATAAATGAAAATTCAAAACTACAACACAAAGACACCTTTTTCTTCAAACCAAAACAAAGCGTTGAAGGAAATTGTACTGACAGTCACATGTAAAACAATAAAAAAACATATGAGACGCGATTTCAATAACAGCGGTGACAAAACAGGCCCAGGTGACGGAAACGCAGCAGAATGAAAACAGAACGACGACAATAAAACAATAGGCAATTAAAGTTGTTCCTCTCTGTCGTAGACAAAAGAAAGAAAAGGCTGTCTTGTTTTAATTCCTTCTGATTCTTTCGGAGAAGACAACGTTAGCGTCTAATCATGAAGACATGATGTGCAAAGAAAGAGGATTTTCTTTGTCATTAATCAATTCAATTCTCGCCTTTATATTTCTACAGAGAGAGATGTCCCGGAGTGGGTAGTCAATAAGACAGCAGGCTGTTGTCCCAGGCAGGGCGCTGTGAGATGGGCCATAGGGACAGGACGATATAGAAACATCATCTCGCACAACCGCACAACCGATTAATGTTCCATTGTCAACCCAATGACAAACAACATCAAAGAGAGCTCTTGGGGCAGTCTAAAGAGAGCAGTCTGTGATTTCAGGTGTCGTTTTTAAATGCAAGGATCGATATTAAATTGGCGTGATAGAATTTTAAGTGTGCATTTAAATATCTTTTCATTAAATCAGGCATCCATTATCATAAAAACGTCCTTCCACTCTCTTATTCATTCTCGGCCGGCTGCACTACAGAGAAGCTTTCATCTCAAAGGGTTTGGCTCAGGGCAAACCTGACAACCTGTTTGATTAACACTGTCTTGGCTGTGCAGTAGATATCTCCTGGACTAGACAGAATGACCCTGGGGGCTGCCCAGGCAGTGCCCCCCCCCCCCCCCCCCGTCAGGGCAGATTTATACCAACCTGTGTGTATGTGCGTTTGGGTATGTTTTTGCACTTGCTCAAGCACTGTGTTGCGCTTGCGTTTGCATCGCTGTCAGAGTATATGGCGTGTTATGGTGCTATCCGTCAGCAGAAAGGTATGGCTCGCTGACACGAGGGGGAGGCTAACCAGCCCTGAAACGACAGCGCTACATTGACATGACCACGGACGAGGCTGGTTTGAGTCAATACGGCGATAATGGCCTTACGCCTAATCTATGGGCTAACTGGAGAGATTGTAAGGGGAGAATACAGTTCTCTTACATATTTTAAACGGTTCAGGAGCAAAGCCGATATTGTAATCTCTCTCCCTTGCAGGGACATCATGAGTTGCCAAGTCCTGCAATTTAAATTCTTCCTTAATACCATCCATACTAAATAAATGGGGTTGGTTAAAGCAACTTGAATGATGACATTTACATGCAACACATTTCTTTCCTTGTCGGAATTCCAGGAATCAAATTGACACTTTAAGGGAGCGGAAATGTCAAAAGCTATCATTCATTTGTAGCCGTCCCAGCATACAATTACTGGAGGAGGTGCTATTACTGTCGACTCTTGAACAATAGGTTTTCAATTCCGCTCAGGAAAAAGAGGAAGCTAGTTTGAAACAATGATTACATTTCACACTCAGAATGAACAAGGATATACCAACAATGAACAAAGCAATTTCGAAAAACCAGGCGAACGAAAAGGAAGGTATTATAGCAATATCCCTTAAACCCAGAGACAGCTCGCAATAGGCAAAATAAACAACGATTCCAAAATATTAAACAGGCTTTTTGAACAGCAACAGAAAAATAATCTGTTAAATTCATCCTGCGCGCCGAATCCGTGAAGTGTTGGCAGAAATTTTCGAGCAGGATGTGCAGTAGCATGGCGTTAGCGATAGCTCGATGTTAGCATGACTCACCCGTGCAGCTCTTTGACGGACATGGAGATCTTCAGGTTGTGGCCCAGCACGTGGAGGGCAGTCAAGATGTCCGCCCACTGGACCATCTCCCCCAGGGGCCCGCCCTTCAGGACCTTAGGGCTGAACACGTCTCCGGACTCCTCCGTCAGGAAGCCCACGTGGACCAGGATCTGAGCGGAGAAACACCGGGGCAAGTCCATTACATTCATTCCTGGTAGCAGACCGCTTCCTATCCAATGCAACTTACAAGTCAGGCTGGGAACAATAAAAATCTGGAACCAGAAAGAATGGGAACAAGAAAGCTATTCAAATTGGATCAGCCTCAAAACACAGCCGCACAGCCTAGTTAGAAACATTGTGTGCAGAGCAGTTCTACATTTTATAAATATAGGTTTTTAATTATAAAAATAAAGATACGAAATACACATCATGCAGGCCCTCCAGTATTTCACAACGTGTCAAATCAGGAAACATCAACCAAACCCTGCAATATTAAGCAAGCTTGCATATTAGTTTGCATATACAATCACACTATTGCTCGTGCTTCACTAATCACACTTCCCCACATACAACGTACTGTCAAAAACCCAACCCACCCCTCCTTTATAGTTATGAACAAGCAGGCATGTCTACAAACGTCTCAATTACTTTTAATGTATGTATATATAGTAGGGGTGAAACAAATCCCAAAACTCATGTTTCAGTACGAAAGAGTATGATGGTGTCATGGTTCGACAAAATAAATGTCTACTTTCTTTTTACTGTATTTTCGTTTTCGTTCTAATTAAAGAAACAACATTACAGGCTTGAATTCCAGAATCACATGGAAACACAAACACAACACTGCTTTATAACATGAAATATAAAATTGTCCTTTATACACAACTTCGACAAAGAACGCATCAGCAGCATATGGCAAATTCCAGTCTCACAGCAGTGCCTTAAGCGAAATAGGAACACTTGAAACAATTAGTCTGTCCCCATTAAACAAAGTGTCCCAGTCTGGCGTGGTGAAATGAGCAGCAAGGCAGCTCTCCACACAAGGGAAGGCTTTTCTGACATCACGTCAAGGTTTTTTTGGTTTTGTTGTAAAAGACAGGTGTAACTGTTTGGGTAGTTTATATATATATACAGTACAGTATATATACATTATATATATACATATATATATATATACTGTACACTTTTTTGATAACTCATTAGTGCAACTTTATTGCAAGAAAAACACACACACACACACGCACACATGCACACACAAATCATTGCATATTTCACCATAGTTTTGGAGAAATGCTGCTGCGAAATCAAGCCTTTTCGGCCGCAACAATCACAAGATCATCCTGAAGGGACTGATCATGTTTATTCAACAGAACAGATGTTGCATATTTATTATGGATATCATCAAGCTTGATTATTTCATACGGCAATGGTTTTGGGTATATTTTGTTGCCTCAATCAGGTGTAGAAGAAAAGGACTTCTAGAGAGCAGTTTGTCGCTGTAAGAAAGGATAAAGATGCATTAAGGACTTATGAATTAGTACACCTGCCACGACTGACATGTAGCCAGGTATCATACACACTCACTGACTAGATTCATTGTTTATAGCCTAGTGAGCTACGTCTCGAA
>NC_044050.1:13468701-13491201 GCF_902167405.1 Gadus morhua
AGAGAGAGAGAGAGAGAGAGAGAGAGAGAGAGAGAGAGAGAGAGAGAGAGAGAGAGAGAGAGAGAGAGAGAGAGAGAGAGAGAGAGAGAGAGAGAGAGAGAGAGAGAGAGAGAGAGAGAGAGAGAGAGAGAGGACAAGACAAAGATAGAGAGAGGGAGGACTAGACAGAGACAGATAGAGACAAAGGGAGAGAAAAGTGAGTTGATATTTTTTTAAATCAACTTGTGACAGCCTGATACTTGTGAATTGGGTCTTCAAAGAGTGCAAAGTAAGCGCTGTAATAATTATTTCTAGCTTTGTATGGCTTTCTTTGTCTCCATTTGTATTGCCAACGTTCAAAGTCTCTCCTGCAGCAACAAAAGCAACACACTCCTTGCCCGAGCCTGGGCATTGATGTGTGCAATGGTGGCACAAAATGAAAGGTTCTGTTATGTGTTCCAGTCACCCGGACACCAGCTGATGTCTCTCACTGGTTCCTGCCAGTTGGTTCTGAATCCAGACTGAAGCAGACATGATATGTGGGGTCTCCATGGTGACGGTGGAATCAGATCAAAATAAATCACGCCTGCCTTGCTCTTCTGACTTATCATTCCGACTTATTGTTCGCTTGAGATACTGGGTTGATGGAACTATTGTTTCCAAGAGCTGGAACGTCCATCTCTGATGTACAGATGAATATAAAGTAGAGAGAATGACGAGTTGGTAACACTCAATTAGTACAGATAGTCACAAAAACAAAGGATTAATCTCTGCAGATTGTTGAGGATGGCTAGACCTGTATTGAACCTGCAATAAATAAGAGACGGCCTCGATCTTGTCGAAGCAGAATTTATGTTTTGTGAATGTTGCTCAGAATAATTCTAGAGGAAATGAGCAGTAGAGCCACGCTACATGCACCGTGATTCGTTAAAAACAACACGCTTCTATTCCTTCCTTGCATCTTCTTACAAAAAATTACCCCAAATCCGCACTCTTCGTGTCCTTCACCTCTACGTTTAATAAATGTTGGGGGATGAATCTTCAACAAGAGGAAATAATGTCAACACAGGAAACCTTGTGAATTCACCACCGGCAGAATAAGGCTTCTTGAAAAGTGTCAGTGATCAAAACAAGGAGCAGTGCCCGCCCACCAGAGAGTCTGCCTGCTGCCTCCACCTGGACCATGTGCAGTCTGAAAGGTTGAAGCACGGCCCCGCGCTGACACCACAAAGAGGAGCGGCCGGCTCCCAGCCACCCTGACGACAGCAGGGTGGCGTTTTGAAGGATGAGCTCGACGCTGAGGCCTTCACAGAAAAGTGCTATCTCACGACAAGCCAGGTCCCAGTAGAGACCGTCAAACAGACACACAAGCACGCGCAGTGTCAGAAGCCCACAAATCACACACACACACACACACACACCCACACGCGCACGCGCACGCACACGCGCACACACACACACACACACACACACACACACACACACGTGTACACAGTTCACGAATCCCAAAAGGCAGTATGTGTGTGTGTGTTTCTAAGTGTGTTTGTGTGTGTGTGCGTGCGTGCCCGTTGGTACCCACGGGACAAGGAGTATGATCTCGCCCCTCCTGTCTGCTCACTCCCTCCGGGGAGGGGCAGAGCCAAAGGAGTGCCAGCTCAGAGACAGACAAGCAGCTCGGATCAATCTCACCAAACACACTCACTGGAGGGTGTGAAACCACACGCTCAACCCAGACCTGTGTCTGGAACTGAACTGTGTGCGTCAAACAAAATCAACACTGGTTTGTTTCGCACAAGATCAAATGGACAGTTCTTTTTTGAGACCAAAATCATACGCAGTGGGCTTCTGTCCCCGCAGTGTTCTCATGGTGTTCGGTTGAAATAGTCAAACTTTCCCGTATGCCCCCCAATAGGCGGCTCCCTGCGATTGGTCAACAATACCACGTGAACGGCTAAGTCAGTGCCTTGTGTCTGTGAATATTTCCTACCTGAGATCATATTTATAATTTGTG
This sequence comes from Gadus morhua, assembly GCF_902167405.1. Lineage (NCBI taxonomy): Eukaryota > Metazoa > Chordata > Actinopteri > Gadiformes > Gadidae > Gadus > Gadus morhua. The sequence goes on from NC_044050.1 coordinate 13,470,692, forward strand.
GCTTGTCCTACGACTGTTATTTTACATTGCACATGTCACCCTTTAAAAGGGTGTAGGATGGTGGTGCTGAATCGATGAGAGAATTTCAAGCGAGTCGAAACGTCCACAAGAATCACACTTAGAAACAAAATGAAAAGGACAATTGGTCGGGCCACGTTGCAATCACTCACGTACACTCTTCAGACCGTTCCACTTGTACACTCAACATACCAACACACAGGCAAGGCCAAACGTGAATATTTCCTACCTGTGGAATAGGGCCTATATGTGGGTTTCAGTTACGTGATTATGATGACGCGCGAAAGGGGCGCGATTTCAAATGGAGGTCAGGAAGTAGCAGAGTACGTCTATGGAGGAAACCGCTACAGAGAGTCCGTATTGTAAGGATTTAGAGCCCGTTTCTAGACAAAGATACAAACAATTAATTAGTAAATATGTTGGCCGTGATCCGTATCTTATAAAGAAGAGTGAGTTTTCGGTAGAACCTAAGGATTTGCCGACAATCAAGGCTGTTCCCATGGTCATTAAGTCGCGACCCACTTTTATAGTCCTTCAAACCAAGCAAATGTATTTTTTTAAAGGCTTTGAAAACTCAAGTCTTTAACATGTATACTCTTTTTTATTGAGCAAAGTGCATTTCAGAGCACCAGAGAACCATGACAACTGTGTACAGAAGTGAATGAAATAAGTATCAAACATGAAGTAACAAAATGGAGACCAACAAAATGAGATATTTGACTTCTATCTCTGCATTCAAAGCACATTCAGAAGAACCTGAGGAGGACCATGCAACAGTATGCAGACAAAAGTGAATATCAAATTGCACAAAATAAAGACCCACAAAACAAAACAAGGTGGAGGAGTTCCATGACAAGTGAATAAAATAATCAAAAGTGCACCAAGTAATTATGGTCACAAAATTATATATTTCACTTCTATGTAGGCCTATTCAGAAATAATAAGGAACTTAGGAAGACCATTACAACTGCATGGACAAAAAGTATAACAAAAAATAAATATCAAAAATAATTAAAGATCTACAAAACAAGATCTGTTCACCTAACCTTTCATTTGGGGAAGTCAGTGAGACCGTTGGGCATGTGGTTTATTCTTAATGAGAGTTTCAAAGTCTGGGAGGACAGTAGACAGAGCTACCCTCAGATCATGCTCAGTGTCCAGTCTGTTTCTCTGCTTTGGCTTGAGCTGCAACAAGGTGGAAAAGCCACATTCACACAGGTAGGTTGTGTCACGGGAATAAACATACTCTGCTCCTCCCGACTGCAGACGTAGGTTAAAAATCCACTTTTGACGGCGTTGTTCTGTGAGCTTTTTACATTTCTCTCCTTTGTGAACGACAATCTTTGGTACTCTATAAACCCCCTTTTCCTTTTCTCGGTTAGAACGATTGGAGCAGCCGTATGGTACACAAAACATAGGCATGTTGTCAGTTGGCACTTGACAGTTCCTCAAGCTACTTCACTTCCTGCCCTCCATCTGGATTTCGCACATTCGCGATGCAGCAACGTGACGTCACGTGAAACCCACCTATTGGGTCCTTCACTTGGTGTATCTCCAGATGAGCCAGTTTAAAGGAAGAGTTGCTGAGATTGTAAGGGAATGTGTACGTTTCATTTGTATGAGCGCTCGACCAGGGACTACAAGCACAGGGAGATGGTAGGAAACTCCTCATTAAATTAACAAATAAGGGATTTTACTGTAACCTGAGAGAGATGGTGTGTGTGTGTGTTTGTGTGTGTATGAATGAGAGATGGTTTGTGTGTGTGTTTGTGTGTGTGCGAGAGAGAGAGGGAGAGAGAGGGTGTGTGTGTTAGCGAGTGAGTGCAGTCGTTTGAGTGAGTGAGTGAGTGAGTTTGTGTGTGGGTGTGTGTGTATGTGTGTATGTGTGTTTGAGATAGATGGTGTTAGTGTGTGTGTGTGTGTGCGGGAGATAGTTTGGGGTTGTGTGTGTGAGTATGTGCGTGCTTGTGTGTGTGAGGTCATGCACGTGTGCATTCCAGTAGAGCAGCAGTGACTCTTCAGTTTGTGATAGCACTTCATCTCCCATCTGATGCCCGGCCACAGCAGAATGTTAATGGGTGCTTCTTCACAAAAGGAGCTCTGTGCTTCTGGGTGTCTGCTTGTGCATATGAAAGTGTTGTGTGTGTGTGTGTGTTGTGAAAGGGGGAGAAAGATGCTGGGTGTGAGGTCTGTATGTGAGAGTGAGAGATCCTGTGTGTTTGTTTGTGTGTGCTAGAAGAGAGAGAGAGAAAGAGAGAGATAGTGTGTGTGTGTGTGTGTGTGTGTGTGTGTGTGTGTGTGTGTGCGTGTGTTTGTGTGTGTGTGGTCAGTGTGTCTGTGAGCTATTGTGTATGTGGTGTGTCTCTGTGTGGTGTGTGTGTGTGTGTGTGTGTGCGTGTGTGTGTGTGTGTGTGTGTTTGTGTGGATCTGAAGGTCACAGCTGTCTCAAAGTCACCGGGGGTGTCAGCAACAACAACACAAGCTGGCAGTGCCATCTTTCTCCTTACCACGCCCTCAACCTCACCTGCTTACGCCACCCTCAGCTGCGCCTCCTCCACCTCTCTCCTCCTCCTTCTACTCCACTATTTCACCTCTGTCCCTCCTATCCATGATTTTGTCATTTCTGTTTCTCTGCAGACTATGTTAGCATCTGCTAACCATGATGACATTTTGTTTTGATAGGAGGTTGGAACATGTTAACCCCTATACGTACTGTCAGAAATTATAATCTTCACGAGATACACTGCGGATGGTAAATATGCAATATAAGATTAGACTTAGTTAACTTGAAAGCAGCTTCAAGACTAGAAATGGTTTAGTTGAGATAGTATGTATCATTTAATGATTGGGCTTAATAAAGAGAGAGAGAGAGAGAGAGAGAGAGAGAGAGAGAGAGAGAGAGAGAGAGAGAGAGAGAGAGAGAGAGAGAGAGAGAGAGAGAGAGAAATTAAGAGATTCAAGGCAAGGTAGAGAGGTTGAGCGAGAGAGGCTAGTAACCAATCGATGTCCTAGTACACACTCACCACAACAGACTGCAGGGTATAGACAGCAGCAATAGGACCGTTCAGCATTCAGCAGGTTAGGGCAACATTGGCTGTGGAGAGTATTTTCATTGCCTTCCTCGTGGTGGCCTCAGCTTGTGTTCCCTGCCTTCATCTAGGTCACTCCCTTCCCTAGAGACTGGTATTAATGTCTTCAAGGGCTGGTTGTAGAGAGATGAAAAACTACTTGAACACAACTCACTTGACTTTACTTGACTTGTAGACATGTTTGTGTGTGTGTGTGTGTGTGAGTGTGTGTGTGTGTGTGTGTGTGTGTTTGTGTGTGTGTGTGTGTGTGTGTGTGTGTGTGTGTGTGTGTGTGTGTGTGTATGGCGGCGGGCTAGTGTGCATGTGTGTGTGTATGTGTGTTCACAAGTATCCTTTCAAAATACAATGAATGAGCGAGAGTTTACGTGTCTGTTTCCGTGCTTTTACACGACACTCAAGAAAATCAAATTATTGGCTTAGTCCGACTATGATTGGATTAATAAGATGCATGTATACACCTTAGTCAGACTAAAATCGAATCGAATCGGGTTACTCACAGTCGGATTAAGACCCCTCGATTATTCGATTGATAGTCGCATTAAGCGTGCCTGTATACGTTCAATTCGATTAGAAACAGATTTTGCGTTCGGCGCATGCTCGAGATCTTTTCCCGGGGCCGTGAGCGGGAAGTATAAGGAGACGATACTCGTGTTGTGGTCACTGTCGGAAAACGAGAAACGGCGAAGAAGTGTTTCATCATCAACATGGATTCACTACACACTACGCTTCTGTTACAAGAGTAGCGTATGTGTGTGCGCCAGAATGGCAATGTGTGTTGACCTCAGTGAGTGAGTGGACGAGCGAGGAGACCGAGCAGTAGCCTCTGTCAGTTTAGTGAATGAACGAGTCTGGTTGTGTCTGTGCAAACGTGTACTGTTGAGTTAGTGGAACTACGAATAAAGTACCCAGCCTGTCAATAATCGGTGGCCGCTTCATTCCGACCTATAAGCAGACCCACTGCTTGTCAAAGTGACGGGTGTTACCCCCGAGAGAACATCGGTCCTGGAGGGAATGTCTCTCCTGTGCTCCTCGACTACAGTCTGGGAGCCGACAGCAGGAAAGGTGTAACACTTCAATTTCACCAAAGGCTGAATTAAAAGTACATGTTTTTCTAAATGTTAGTCATAAACGAGGTTGTAAAGTAGTAACTTCAGGCACATCTGTCAAAATAAAAGTTTTTTCTGCCGACGTGTTTAAGATCTTCAATCATTGCGCCGCGGCCGAACTGACGTGGATATTCTCTGATATTATGAATCTTAGACTGCGTTGGGTTCTCCGACTCTCTTGTACCTCAGCAACAAGTAAAGACTCTTAGTGGGGGTTATCTCGGCCATGGTGGAGATGGAATTGGGGGAAAGGAACTTTGGCTTTGACTCTCTGAAGTCCAGATAGGAACACGGCATGGAGGAGAAAGGGATTGTTGCCGTGTGCGGAGTCCCGGAGGAGCTGCTCCGCCGCCGCCGGAGGAGTACACATACGACCGAGAGGTCGGAGCAATGGAGCATCGGAGAAATGACATGGACCCGAAGTGAACTTACAGCTGTCTACTGAAAACAACTTTCTGGAATGCCGCCGAGTTTAGTTGTTGCTAGTGACGTAGAGAGGTCAGCCGGTGGCTCAATTAGTTGAAATGGGTACAGCGTCACCTATCGTACCGGGGCATGAAATGCTTCGGCCAATTAATCGATTTTCTCACCGCCATGTATACTCGGACAATTGCAGTAGTCCGATTGAGGAGCATGGTCAAACTTAGGCTTTAATCGGTTTAAGCTGTGCATATAAACATACTGACTGTTTGCGTTTTTTAATGTATGTGTGCTTCTGTGTGTTTGTAGGAGTGTTTCTGTGTGTGTGTGTGTGTGTGTGTGTGTGTGTGTGCGTGTGTGCGTGCGTGCGTGCTTGCGTGCGTGTGTCCGTGTACGTTGACAAGCAACCTCCACAACAATACAAAGGCTGAGGGATAGATTAAGCCTTGGGATGTTTCATATTTTATCTTTTCAATAACCGTCAGTCCACATCCTTTTCACTCTGACTTTTTCCTTTGACTTGATGCTATTTCCACTTTATATGTTTCAAGGGAAACAATGAAACGAAAATAAACAAACAACACGCCTTTATCGTTGCTCTCTCTTTATCGGCGGGGGGCCAGCCTGCTACCACAGCCTGCTACGACCTGCTATGGGGGATTTTGTCGTCGTTTGAGGAAGCGCTTTGAAAAGCGGAGATACAAATAGAGAGTGCGCCTCAAACTGCCCTGGCACACTCCCGGTTAACGTCTTTGTTTTCCGCGAGAGAGCCGTCATCACGGGCAAAACACAACACGGCGGGGGGGGTTCTTCCATGGCTGCGGACTCTTAACCTTAACTTTGTGTGAAGGTAACCGGGCCAGGCCCGGAGTGGGGCTCATTTTCAGCCTTGGAGTTTAAGCGGAGGGTGGAAGCGGGTCTCTCGGAATTTTATAACCTTTCTATCCTTTACTACACTCTTCCAAAAATAAAATTGAATTTTTTTTCATGGGTTGGGGAAATTCAAAGTCTGAGACTACTACAAAGGAAAACCAAATGCTGTTTCAAATTAGATGATGCATTTTTTATTTACTAAACAGTTATACTACTTAAACCGGGTTCACGACAAGTCGACCAACTCGACAATGATTTTAATATCCTGTTCTCTCTTCAATGAGCACAACGATGACCTTTACAAAGTGAACATCAGTCAATATTCATTCACCAATGTAGTTGAAAAATAGTCAGCTCAACCCATAGGGCTAAACTTTGGGTACATTTGGTTAACTTTTGCTCTACTTAATATGTTAAACTTTATTAAATAATTGAAGATTCCGTGTGTGACGGGATGGACAGACACCAATGGGAGCAGAATGGAGGAGAAAGTGATGTTGCTGTGCGTGTTCCAGGTATCAAACCAATCGTATTAAGACAACGATTCTACACACATTGCCATTGCGAACATCTTTCCCTGAATATACTTTTCCTAAGCAAGAGAGAGCGAGAGGAGGGAGAATATTCTCCCCACTAAACAGGGAGAATACGGGTGTTTTGAAATATTTCGCAAAATCATTTTCATGTCGATAGGACATCATTTTTGATCTGACCTCGTTTTTTGCACTCATTTCCTGATTCTAAAGACCCGCGTTGGTTATGGTGGTAACCACTCCTGGGACAGTTTATTCTTCGCCCCATGGGTCACGGCAAAAAGCAACACCAAGACAAGGCGGCACGCTGGAAATTAAGCCAGGCCCGACATCCAGACTGAAGAAGATATAATGACCATCTCCATTGAAGGGTGAGAATCCTTGACCTCAAACGCAGCTTGATCCATCTCAAGAGGCACAAACATAGACATGAGTACACAGCTTGAACATCAACAAGAGTACACACTCTACCACACACACATACATACTAGACACGTCATCATTATTGGTGATGAAAGGTCTGTGACCACCCCAAGAGGACCCTTCAAATCAGAGAAGCATCTGGCGGAGAGGAAGATGTGTCTGGCGGAGCACGTAGGATAGTTTCATCACACACCCTGAAATGGATGTCTTGCACACAACACTGGACATCCGTCATTTCAAAGCACTTATCGCAACAGAACAACCCCACCTCCAAGTTTGAAGTCATTAAAGTGTTATAAATACTCTTGAGCCAGCGTTTTTTCATGCTACACTTAAAGGTTTAGGGCCCTATTTTAACGTTCTGAAACGCAAGTGAGAAGCGCCAAGCGCAAGTAGCTTTGTGGGCGATTCTACGTCGATGTTGCTAGTTTACCGGCGCAAAAAAAGGACTCTTGCACCCGGCGCATATCTAAAAAGGGTTGGTCTGAAGTAGCCTAATAACCCGTAGGTGTGGTTTGGGCGTAACGTGCAATAAACCAATGAGAGTGCCAGCTCCCATCCCCTTTAAGAGCCATGTGCGGATTTGAATCTGACAAGTTGATATTTTGACAGCGGGTCTGCAGTCTCCGATGAGACAGATGCACATGAATTTCAAACTTCAAATGGCTCCGTATATGGCAAAATAATATGGCCTAATTCACACATGGAATAAGGTTTTCTTCCACAACTATAAATACTGAGTCCTATTTAATGTGGTTCGATTTAATGATATTTAATGATATAAGCAATACATTATAAACATTGTTTCTTATCAGTATTGTATGCATTATCGTTATCGACTTGTGTTCCTAATATGCATGTGTCCCCCCCGTTAATATACATTGCCATGGACTGTATTATGCATTACGTGTTTAGTTTGCGTGTGTTTAAACAGATGGACGCACACACACACGCGCATGTGTGTGTTACACATACACACACGCGCGCCCATATTCATTCATTCTTTTTAACACTCACTCGCATTAAAACAATGTTTTCTCACGATCAAATACTCATCAATCCTGAAGGTTATGGGCATGTACACAATGTCTGTGTCAAGAAAATATGTGTTTGCTGTACGGTGTTTGCAGATGCATTGATTTAAAAGTACAACTTAATACTGCTGTATCAGCTGTTCTTTCCCAAATAATTTACCAAGAATGTGTGGCTAGGTAGATGAGAGAAGCAAAGTGTGTGCGCGAGGTGCACAAGCAACATTATGCATGCGCCCTCAAAATAGCATCCGAACAACGCGCCACTGACTTTAAACCAGGTATTTCCTGGTTTGTGGCGCAAGTGGTTTCTGAAACTGCAAAATAACACCAGGGAACGTTTGCACCAGAACACGCCTCCTCCTTTCGCCGAGCCGGCCCTTGGGGCGCAAGATCATTCCCTAATTAACCGACGCATGGCGGTGGAGGGAAAAGAACACTCTGCGCCAGATGCAAACTAGCAATGACACATGCGCCAGTGATTAAGTCAATTGCGCCGGATGCAAGATAGGGCCCTTAGTGTGCATAACTTAATAGTTAGTGTATTATCCCATAAAATGAAGTAAATAAGTAATAAATAATGAGTATAGTAGTTGAGTAAGGGTATAGAAGCATCATTGTGTTTAAATAAGCTTAGAATGAGACATTTACATCTACATATGAAGCAGGTCATCTTCCATGTTGCATCACCATGTTTTTACAGTCACCCAGAGTGGGCAAAAAAAAGATTGGGCTAAAAGTTGTAGGAAGGAGGGGGGCTTTATCTCCATGTCTACAAATGTTTTACATGGAATGTGCCAAACACCACGGTATTTTCTATGCGTATGAGAAGCTAAACTCTCTCTCTCGGATGAGGACATCAAAATCAACCATTAGCCAGATGGAGCCCCACACATCAGCACAACCACACGGAACATTTCTGAGAAACTTAGGCCAGAATACTGCAACCAAAGTAAATGGAAAAGGAGGGGTGGCGGGGGTTTTCAGGTACAATCTGCAACCACACCGCTAATTGCTAATTCTATACACTGTTAATAAATTTGGTTTTGTGGCATAAATCATTGAGATTCTGTAGCAAGCATGGCTGACAGCTTCCTTGTCTTGGCTTTCTTAAAATAAGTTAAGATCTTTGGAGAGTCAAGTAAATTAAAGCTAAAAAACGAAATAAGACCCTCCCATTTCAGCAAGAGAAATGTGACCCAGGAGATCAAACTCAATTTGGTCTGTCAAAAGCCTATTCTCAGACACAATGCTTGAACCATTTCCACAATTTCTCACTTTTCTTATTAGACACTATAGCCTAGATTCAGAATTGAATATTTATCCTAACGCATTTAAAATGACAACCAATATCTCAAGCTAGTAAGTGTTCTAACAGACTGATTCTACATTTTAGAAACATTTTAGTCAAAAATAACAGGAATGATCACGAACACATTGTGGGATCTATAAAGAATAGTTTTCAACTAAATATTATTTTTAGGGTTAGGGTTCAGGTTTGGGTAATCATTAAAGGTGGCTAGGGTCGTGAAAGAAAAAATCTCATTTTTGCCTCCCTTCAAATCCACTCCCCCAAAACACGGGACAGGACCACTAGCTTTAGGTAGGCCATTCAATCAGTTAATTCAGGCTGAATTAAATGACTGCACAGGGTGATTACAGGCATTCAACAGCCACCAAAACCAGATTTCTCTTTTCCTTTTGTCAGAGCATTTGACTTATTGCTGTTGGGTTTTAATAGCATTTCCAAAAATAGGACAAAATAAGATTCTGAAATAAATTGCCAACCCAGCTTCAAATAATATTCTGCTTTGCTGTGTGTCACCGCTAACACTGACCTAATTTAAGGACTGGCTGAGGATGATAAAATTAAAATAGAAATACTACAACTATCATTGTTTTCTAGCTTTCTTTCCATAAGTGTTGCCATCAGTTGGGTTGTCTGCAGGAATTGGGCTGTTTGGGCTGAGATCACTCAGACACTGTTATGCAACGGTGTCAGCAACCATATTCCAACACCTTTAATCTGTTCAACATGGCAGTGATACATGAATGCACTACCAAGGAAAAATTCACTTGGTAGACAGCCTTTTCTCATTCGGGCTGTCAGTAAGCCTTTTTATGTAGCTTTTAGTAGCTGTATCAGCAAAACAACATTGGCCTTTCTACTGACATTTATAATCCATGAATCCAATGCGATCCAGTCCGTGTAAAACCCTATCTATAGCATCCCGACGCCTAGGATGAGAACCCCAGCGTTTGGAGGGTAAAGTCAAGTCAAGTCTTTTTTTATAAGTATATCTTCTTTCACAGATTCAGTCTCAAATAGCCTCAGAGGCCACACTACAAGACACCCCACCTCGCCTTAAACTCTCAAACGGGCAAGGAAAAACACCCTGAATTATCAGAGAAGAAGCCCAGAGAAGGAACCAAGAAAGAGGGATACCTCGCTGGGGTGGTAGGGCAATGGGTGCCATCATGGAGAGAAATAACAAGCAAAAACAGTTGGAGTGAAAGAGTACTTAATTGGTATCCTGGAAGTCTGGGCTATGATTGGATGCAGCCTCAATATCTAATTGTATAATATTACATATAATTCCTACTGATTCCTCCACATAAGCCACACATGACATCTCATCATTTTGTTCTGGATCACGGATTATGACTTATCACAACGATTAATCATGCTGGACAGTAATAATGCTTTTCATATAACTATTCCAATGTATCATTCTACGATTAGAAGCATTTCTAGTCATCATCCCATATTGAGAAATTCATCATTCCCATGGCTCTATCTTTCATCACTTTTCCCATCTCATTTGTCACCTCCCTCTCTTCTTCACGTCTTGAGTGCTATATTACGATCACTCGCTCACTCAGGTTCTCCGTGCAAGGGATAGCCTGTTCTGACAGTTACCGCCTACGGATGGATTTGATTGGTTGATGAAGTGATCTGCCTGCATGTTGATCCCGATACCGAGTAGAAATCAGCTTTTTCCCCCTATCTCCATCTTAGCTTGCCGCCTCACCGTCAGGGAAAGCACATTGTATGAATCTGTAATGCAGTTGAAATGAGCTCAACTTGCACCGAAGAAGAAATGAGCACAACGCAGAAGACACCTTATCCCCCTGTGTGGTGGACTTAGCCTCAGGCCTGATCACGGTTAAATATATGATATCAGTTAAATATATATGCATTCAAGATTGAGTCCGCCGCTTTGTTGCCATCAAGCAATCGATGTTCTACAGTAAAACCATCGAATGAGTTAACAAAACATCTCTTTTATCACGTTTACCTTTGATAGTCTTTACAAGACCTGACTGTGTTACACTGCTTTTCCACAGATTGCCAAACAAACTCTGAAGGAATCTCTCTCACATACACACACACACACACACACACACACACACACACACACACACACACACACACACACACACACACACACACACACACACATACACATACACACTTCAACAGTTGTGCCTCGTGACCTGAGGGGCCGCACACCCCAATACACACATATACACACACACACACACACACACCCCCACACATCCCCAGCGCCCCGTGACAGGTACCTTCCTCTGGTCCCTCCAGCGGTGCTGCAGGGTGCTGTCCAGCCGCAGGGCCGCGCTGCCCCACTGCTGGGCCAGCCGGCGCATCCGCTGCTTCATGAAGCTCAGCGACTCCTTCCCCCCCCCCACCTGCTCCAGCAGCACCGACAGGTCCGTGCGGAACGCAGCCTGCTCCATCCCGGGGTGGGGGAGGGTAGGACAGGGCGGGGTAGGGTGGGGTGGGGGGGGGTATGGTGGGGTTGGGGTAGGGTGGGGGGGGGGGTATGTTGGGGTTGGGTAGGGTGGGTTGGGGTATGGTGGGTTAGGGTGGGATGGGGTATGTAGGGTTGGGATTCGGTATAGTGGGGTGGGGTGGGAAGGGGTAAATGGGGTAAGATGGTGTGGGTGGGGACAGTGGTGGGTAGAGAGAAGGTGAAGAAATCGAGGTTGAGGACAAGAAGAAACATGGTCAAAGCTAAACAGAGGGCTATCTTAATCAGATTATACAGGGTTTCCACTCTGAAGGCTCACACCCCGGTTGAAGAAATAACACGCATGCTAGACCTCGAAAGAGAGGTCTCGAGTACCGAGCGCCACAGAGAAACAACAACCACAACAACCGCAGCAAAACAAACCGACTGCAATATCGGAACTCACGGTTTGGTTTACAGGGAAAGTGCACATCAATCCACATTTATGTAGGTGTGCCAGTGCACAGGGTGAGCACAGTATACAACATAGCTTTAGCCGACCGGCTTGTTTAACAACTGGCAGGTTATCCAAACGGCGCATTTATAAAATGACAGACAAACAATACAAAAGAGAAATAAAACCACAAAGTCAACACAACAACACTATTCTACTGAACTAAGAGGATTATCGAGGGAGACGTGAGAATGAACGCCAGCCCACAGTGGTGTACAAGTAGGGCACACACTGTCTGCTGCTGAATGCTTAAAAAACAAACAGGGAAAAGAGCGAGAGAGGCAAGGCACAAGCATTGGCTTCCACGGCACTATTTATAGGTCCCGTGTTTGCTTTGTGTTCACAAACTAGCGGCACAAAGAGCTGACCGGGCGAGAAGATGAGATCCCTCACCGATGCACTTCCTTAATTGGAAAAAAAATGCAGACCACCAACTAACATAGTAAAGTAAAAACAAGCAGAACTCCTCAGAGTTGTGGTTGCGTGTGTGTGTTTGCGTGTGTGTGTGTGAGCACAGTTGAAATCTTGAAGTCAAACGGTGGTAATGAATAACAACAGCAGACTTGTTTAGACGATGCCCAATTGATTGCATCCCGGGGTTCCTCTTCTCTGTGAGTACATGGGACGGCAAAGATACACAAAGATAAGGCAGTAGGGCCTATTAAAGTGTGTGTGTGTGTGTGTGTGTGTGTGTTTCTACATTTGTGTGTGTGTGTGTGTGTGTGTTTCCTCGCATATATGTGCGTGTGTGTTAGCTTGTATTTGTATGTGTGTCGGTGTGCGTTTGTGGGTGTGTATTTGTGTGTGTGGTGTGTGTGTTTGTCCTAACATGTGTGCATGTATCTACGTGTCTGCGAATGCGATTGTGTGTGCATGCCAGCATGTGCGTATGTGCGTTTGTGTTTGTGTGCATGGGATTCTATGTGTCTGTCCTTACATGCGTTCATGTGTATATGCGTGTGCATGTTTATGTGTGTGTGTGTGTGTGTATGTCTGTGTGTGTATGTGTTAGAAGACATGAGAGCCCACTGTGTTTCCAGCGTGACCGTGTTTACAGACTCCTGCAATCGTAGAGAGTGTACCAGGGGACCATAATGAGCGGGTTCAGTTATGTGTTAATTAGAAGGGGCGATTTGGGGGGGTCAGCGGGTTTGGAGGGGGGTCAAATAGCATGTTGTCATGGAGACGGACTGCGCATTCTCCCCTCTCGACTCGTTGTGGCGCCAGACCTCAGCTGAACTGAGTGCGTAGTTTATTTAATTAATTATTTTGGATTCAATGGATTAGCCAAAGGGGCATCCGGTAAGAAAATTATAATTTAGTTTTCGTTGTATTCATTAATTTATCTCTGTATATATCTAGGAACGTATGATATATTCATTCCTAGATATTCCTTGATATTGACAAGTTTCTTATGTTTTTTAGCTTGGTTTTTTGGGTGGTATATAAATAAAGAGTTGCAGGGAAACAGTCCATGATGGTTGTTTGAACGGTAGTTAATCAAACAGAAATGTCCTATTATTCATCTTCAAGCGGCTAGCTAAACGATTAAAGGGATTGACAGTTAAAGACTGAATTATTAAGCATAATCATAATCTTTTTTTGTTTTATAATGCTAAATGCGTTTTTATATCGTTTGTCTGTGCTTATCAGGGTGTGTGAGTGTGACTGCTAATACATGCATGTTTATACCCATCTGCATACATCTGCGTGCACGAGAGTGAGTTTGAGTATGTGTGTGTCTGTCCGTGGGTGTGATGTGCGTGATGCGTGGTGTGTGTCACCCCTTGCTCACCTGTCTTGGGGCTGTCCTGGCTGGCGATGTGTGCTGGGTGGGGGGGATGTTGCTCTGGTTCCTCCAGGCCAGTGGGGGGCAGAACCACTCCACCTCACTCAGGTAGATCAGGAAGGAGCAGTCGGAGCCGTCCACGCCGTAGAAGGCATAGCACGGGTCTGAGGTCCAGCGGGCCCGCATCCACTGCACACACACACACACACACACACACACACACACACACACACACACACACACACACACACACACACACACACACACACACACACACACACAAGAAAACACACACAAGAAAACACAAACACACACACACGCACACACACACACACACACACACACGCACACACACACACACACACACAAACACACACACACACACACACACACACACACACACACACACACAAGAAAACACAAACACACACACACACACACACACACACACACAGGAAAACACAAACGCACACACACACTCACACACACACACACACACACACACACACACACACACACACACACACACACACACACACACACACACACACACACACACACACAAGAAAACACAAACATGGACAGACACACACAAGCAAATACAAACACAGACAGACACACACACACACACACACACACACACACACACACACACACACACACACACACACACATACTCACACACACACACACACACACACACACACACACACACACACACACACACACACACACACAAGAAAACACACACAAGAAAACACAAACACACACACACACACACGCACACACGCACGCACGCACACACGCACGCACACACACACACACACACACACACACACACACACACACACACACACACACACACACATAAGAAAACACAAACACACACATACACACACAGGAAAACACAAACGCACACACACACACGCACACACACACACACACACACACACACACACACACACACACACACACACACACACACACACACACAAGAAAACACAAACATGGACAGACACACACAAGCAAATACAAACACAGACAGACACACACAATCACACACACACACACACACACGCACGCACGCACGCACGCACACGCACACGCACACGCACACACACACACACAAACAAACAAAACATACGTAAATATATATATATATATAGAGTCATTTAACCTTCCATAATTGGCTGACGTTGCACCATGAGGGAAATAAAGTGATGGTTACTTACATCCACCTTGCCAGGGCAGTCTGGGTAGCGAGGGTCCCTGGGAACCTCACACTGGCCGGATGTCCCGTCTCTCATCGCTGTGGAAGCACAAAGACCCACATGAACTCAGTGAGACAGTCCCAGGACATCAAATAGACGTGGAGGTCTAGCCAGTGAACTGCCGCTAGGTTAGCCGTGGGACAGGCAACGAATGGGATAGTACAACATTAGATTCAAAGAGCCTCACCAAGTGCTGCTCAAAGCATTAACGGGCTATTCAGGGCCAACCTGGGTCCTTAATGAAGGCTTTAAAAACATTGAAGGGAACAAGTTTGTCATTTTGAGGTCTCCCGGAAGCAAGTTCCAAGTACAAAGGGGCAATATGGCTGGAGGCTTTTTTCATACTAGGCTGCCTCCCTCCTCTCGATTAGGACCTTGGATTGTTCTACCACATGAAAACACAGGAATGAACTAGGGTATCATTGTACAAGGCATGCAAAGTGTGAACAATTTAACACTTTTTTAATTGGTTTTCGGGTTGCCTGCTGAGCCAGACTTCATAAAAATATATGAACTGAACCATTCTGCTATCTTGAGTCAATTATGCGAGACAAGCGCATAATCACATTCATAAACACACACTATTTCATCCCAGTAAATCTCAAATTTATTTTCTTGTCATCATTCGAAATTAAATCATTCCCAAAGCATTGGGGTAATCCCGGTTGCTTTGATTCAGTTTGTGGCTGAGTATATGCGATGCGTTGCCCTGGTGTGGCTCAACACTGGATGGATCTGATCCCTGGACTGGTTGTGAGGACGGTTTAGCCGACCAACTCGGCAGCGGCCAGGCCAGCACTGCTTCAATCTATTTATGGGAGCTGGGTATACAGTACAACAGTGTTGCATTGTGGGATAAAGAACACATGTTCGACGACTGTAGAACATCAACAACACAAGATAAAAAAAAATAAAAACTGACCATTCTGATCATTATCACCGTGGGTGTACGGAAAAACAAACTGAAATAAAAGACAAAGAACAAGACATCTGGTGCTGAATCAAACACCCTGCTCGTTCTCCTGGATCATTCCCAGCGTGGGCCCTGCATTCTGTTGGCTTCTCACCGGCTCCCCTGGATCCCACCGTGGTCGCTATGCTCTGGCTATCGCTGTGCTTGGATTCCACATGCCAGCCATCGCCGGCAGGAAGCATTTACCATCGCGCCGCCTGCCTGCCTAATGCCCTGCTGCCCCGGGAAGCCACTAACACATGCATCGGCTCCGAGCGGCTGTACTCAGTGCATTAAGTGCTCCATTGACTGAGCTAACAGTCTCCCTGCCACTGGGAACGAGGGAGGTAGAGAGAGAGAGAGAGAGAGAGAGAGAGAGAGAGAGAGAGAGAGAGAGAGAGAGAGAGAGAGAGAGAGAGACAGAGAGAGAGAGAGAGAGAGAGAGAGAGAGAGAGAGAGAGAGAGAGAGAGAGAGAGAGACAGAGAGAGAGAGAGAGAGAGAGAGAGAGAGAGAGAGAGAGAGAGAGAGAGAGAGAGAGAGAGAGAGAGAGAGAGTGTGGGAGTGAAGAGGATGTAGTTTGAGTGAGAGAGATTTCAATTGAGGCAGGTCGCGGCTGCTGCTGCTTTCTGTTGCACTTTCCCTCTTTCAAAATCCAGCTTCCTTCTTCTCTGCTTCCCATCCTCTATGCTGCCGTCTTTGTTTCTCATCTTCATATTTATTTTCTGCATTTACTTAAACATCATTTGACAGATGATACTCCACATGCACACACGCACGCACGCACACTCACACACACACACAAACACTTGATTCAAGGTTGTGAGATACTTGAGGATCATAATAACAACCGTAGTAATCATTACAAATGTGGGCGACCGACGGGATGAACCAACCACTTCAAACATTACTTCAGGCTGAAAGGGGACAATGCATTTTCATAAATCTAATATCTTCACTGTCAATTCTTTTTATCGCTGTATTTCCCCCGTGCATTTCTCTGTTATTCTCTCAGGCTCTTTCTCTCTCACACATCTTCCTCCTAATTTATATTTTCTACCCACTCTGAATGATGGTACGTTAACAAACAGCATTTGTTGTTGTTTGCATTTAAAGAAGCACTAAGCTAAGTTACCTTCAGTAAACTTGACAATAAATAGCATTACAATCATTTATTTAAATGCCAAACAACCAAGGTTATCATGGCTATAAATATGTCTGTCTATCCTTGATCCTTCTCTCATTGGTTCTCTCTCTCTCTCTCTCTCTCTCTCTCTCTCTCTCTCTCCCCTCTCTCTCTCTCTTCTCTCCCCTCTCTCCCTCTCTCCCTCTCTCCCTCTCTCCCTCTCTCTCTCTCTCTCTCTCTCTCTCTCTCTCTCTCTCTCTCTCTCTCTCTCTCTCTTCTCTCCCCTCTCTCTCTCTCTCTCTCTCTCTCTCTCTCTCTCTCTCTCTCTCTCTCTCTCTCTCTCTCTCTCTCTCTCTCTCTCTCTCTCTCTCTCCACAGAGCCGAGCGGGGAACAGAATCCAACCTGAGGGGCTTTTAATTCATCTTGTTCACGGTAAGAGGCAACAGTTGCGCTTTTATTTCAACGCTTGTCATCGTCCCTGGCGATGCAGCAGGGTACGTTATGTTTGTGTTCTCTTGGACGGGTGTAGAGCCGAGCAGCAGCCCATATCCCCTGTGGTCGTCACTGAGAGGAGAGGAGGGGTGGTGGGGATTCAAGGGATAAATGTGGTACCTTTTTGGTGTCTGCATGCACTGAACCTTGTTCTTCAACCAGGTTTGACTCATTACATTTCAACATGGCCCAGACAGAAGCATCACATTTTCAAACAGAACATGAAAATAGTGGAAAGACTTTCCACATCAAATGCACATTTTTAAAGCAGGGAGCTGTGTTAAAAAAAACTAGGAGTCAAAAAAATTGCAAACAACAACTTTTGCTTTTGTTGCATTGAACCTTGTAGAACGAAAGAGAGTGAGAAGTCTTTTGACTGATTTGTGCACACACAAGTTATAAGGAGTTCATGAGATTAGGAACGGTTGAATTCACAATGTGTCACCATTACACTAGTGCCCGGACGTTTGGCACCGGTTGAGTTCACAGCAAAACAACTTTCTGCTCTGACATCAGTCCTTGGCTGGGAACAGGTGCATGACCATTGCACAAATATAAATCCTGACCCCCTTGTGTCATGTTACCTGCTGATCTGTATCTTACAACAGAATAGGACAGATCCACACAGACCTGTTGCAAAAACACCTAATACCATTCAGATTAGGTCGCCAATTGGCTGGCAAAGAAAGATATTGGAAACATAACATCACACCTGAATATTAATTAGAGTTAAGTAAACGGATCATTTGATTGATAAAAATGTTGAAATAATTTGAATAATTCGATTGAGGCAATAAACGATAACAATGATGGTGATAATTATGCAAATTAAGTAAAGAACACTACCATAACCAATCTTCTGTAAACTCTATTAACACACCATGCATTGGCTCCCTTGTATTGGTCTGAGTTGGCTGAAACACAATGCTAAGTTGATAAGTTAGTTAGCTGTTGTTAAGGTTTAGAGCTCACTGGCTTAAGTTATATTTAAATGACCTACTGTCAACATGAATTGCTCATTATGGTTTCAATTCTCCTGCTAGTATAAGCAATGTGAAGTGACGGTCTGTGATTCAGAGTAAACATTTTGGCTTTGCCTTTGTCCTGGCGGCATCCTGATGTCACCAAAAGACGCTGGTGGAACTAAGAACTGCTCTGCCCTCGCGTCGCCCTCCGCCTTCATGTCCTCCACTGACCAGCGGCCACTCACAACATTATCACTGACATCATCCACAGTGGTCATTGTTATTATGGATCAAATAAAGTGTAATAACTTCCCGTCAATATAAAGTATAACTGTTTCTAAAAGTTACGTGTCTGTGACTCCAAAAGGGGCTGATATCAGGCTCCTATTTCGGGTACGCTACCTAACCTGTTTCAGTCCGTCCCGCACTGTGCATATCATCCCGCTAGGTACGTTTTTATTTTTATGGGATCGGTTACACCTACGGTTACACTTTAGCTTGTGTGTGTGTGTGTGTGTGTGTATGTGTGTGTGTGTGTGTGTGTGTGTGTGTGTGTGTGTGTGTGTGTGTGTGTGTGTGTGTGTGTGTGTGTGTGTGTGTGTGTGTGTGTGTGTGAAGATTACCTCGTCCTTGGGCCATGCTGCTCTGCAGTATCTGTTCCACTCTGTTGGCCATGTTGGACACGTTCTGGGCTATAGCCTGGATCCTCTCCACCAGGCCTACAGGCTGGAACCTACACACACACACACACACACACACACACACACACACACACACACACACACACACACACACACACACACACACACACACACACACACACACACACACACACACACAGGTCCTGTGAGATGTGGCTTCTCACTGCTCTTTGATCACAGAAAATAAACACAGTAAGACATCAGGAGGGCTTCAACTAAACATTCCAACGAAACAAACACTCCAGCATTGAAGTCATCCTTCATCCCATGAGCATAAGTCACTGGTCACGTGAGGCTACGAGATGGTCATGTGACTTGTCAGGAAGTCCTCCCACGTTGCCCAAGGTTAAGGACAGAAGGTCCTAGTCTCCCCTTCCTCCCACCCCTCAGTGGACAGCGGTATGATTATCAAACGGCAGGGCTGTCCAACCGGAGCCCTACGGTGGTCCCCTCGACTACACCCTCATTACACATGGCCGACTTTCACCTCTCTTCACACCTCCCACCTGGGCCCTACCACCTCCATTTATCATTTCGTCTCACCTCCATTTGGTGATTATTTCATCCTATTTGACTCTGCCCTCCAGCTGTTCCCCGACTGCGTCCCTGTTCTCCTCTCCCCGTGCAGAGGCAGGGAGGGGCTTACGGAGGGACATGTAAATTTGTCGACACTTGGTTGGAGCGTGAAATAGAAAGGGGGCCAAAACCATTTATATAACTTCCTCTGTGAGGTAACACATTTCCTGTTCATAATCATCCACACAAGATGGGGGAAAAGTGTGTGTGTGTGTGTGTGTGTGTGTGTGTGTGTGTGTGTGTGTGTGTGTGTGTGTGTGTGTGTGTGTATGTGTGTGTGTGTGTGTGTGTGTGTATGTGTGGCTGTGTGACTGTGTCTATGTCTTTGACATTTCTGTGTCTGTGTGTGTGTTTGTGTGTGTGTGTGTTTGTGTCTCTATGTAGGTCTGTGACTGTGTGTGTGTATGAGTGTGCGGGGGGGAGTGGATGTGTGTGTGTGTGTGTAGGAGTGTGTGTGTGTGTGTGCGTGTGTGTGTGTATGTGTGGGAGTGTATGTGTGTGTGATTGATGACTCTATTCTAAAAAACGATTTTAAAATGCAGATTTTAAAATCGGTTCAGGGAGGAACTCCCAGGGAACACAAGTCTTGGTTCATACGAGGGGCTTTAATGCGTCTACATTTATGCATGGATGCGTGAACTTGAGTTTGTTTGTATCTCTTACCAGCCTTTACATGTGTACAAGAGAATCTTAAGTGACTGATAATACATCGTAGTCAATGTCACAGTTCAACCTTTGAACACAGTTCAGAGGTTGTGTGTCCAACAGTGACTCAAAATCCTCCTGCTGCTTTAGTGTCTCTTGTGTCAAATAGTCAAAATAAAGTCAATAGCTAATATGCTAGCTGCTTGTGGGCTGCTAATTGGATCACAAGTGGAGA
>NC_044050.1:13496201-13498701 GCF_902167405.1 Gadus morhua
GAACGCCTGCCTCCTTCTCAGGTGGGTGAAGACAGATGGCTTTTTTACAAACACGGCGGCCACGACAGCAACGAGGGGTTGAAGATGACAGCGCAAGAAAATAGAGAGCAAGAGATAAATAAAAGTAAATCGAGAGAGGGAGAGAGAGAGAGAGAGAGAGAGAGAGAGAGAGAGAGAGAGAGAGAGAGAGAGAGAGAGAGAGAGAGAGAGAGAGAGAGAGAGAGAGAGAGAAGATGATGATACAAGCTACAGTTTATGAAACACAAAAAGGTAGAAGGATGAGGGCGATAAAATCAATGACATCCAGGGGCTGGAGATGAATGGAAATGGCTTCACGTCGTCTTCTGTCCGCACTCTGCCCTTCCGCTCCCCTCCACTCTCCCTCCCCTCCACTCTCCCTCTCTCTCCCTCCCCTCCGCTCTCTCTCTCCCTCCCCTCTGCTCTTTCTCTCTCGCCCTCCCTCTATCTCTAATGAGCATGTCAGTGTGAGGGGAAGGGACAGTTCTGGCCACATCCCATCAGCCTCAGCTGTCAACAGCAGGGTGGAGATGAGCCAGGGTGTCATTGTATGTGTGGGTGGCCTCCTATGCGTGTGTGTGAGTGTGTGTGTGTGTGTGTGTGTGTGTGTGTGTGTGTGTGTGTGTGTGTGTGTGTGTGTTTGTGTGTATGTGTTTGTGTGTCTTTGTACATGTGTGTGTATGTTTGTGTGTGTGTGGGTTTGTGTACATCTGCCTCTGTGTATTTGAGGGTGAGATGGCATACACTGCAGTCTTCACACTTCTCAGCAAAGAACGCTTTCCACACCTCAAGCCCTGTCTCATTTAATCACCGTGTCACCCGTCCTCACACACACACACACACACACACACACACACACACACACACACACACACACACACACACACACACACACACACACACACACACACACACACACACACACACACACACACACACACACACACACACGCCTAGCGTCCATACACAGACTAGGATTAGGATTTTTATATTTTTTGTTGACATCAGCGTTTGCTTAGGTATTTTAAATAAGTCTATGTTAGGGTGGAAACCTACTTATTGAATGAAAAGAAAAAATGGAGGTTTGTGCTATAAAATAAATATTTAAATATGTGTAAAAGTGACATTATATTGGTTAAACAATATCATTGTATCGGAATGTCTGCTGGAGTGAAACAATATATTTTTTTAAGATAGTCTCTAGTGCACTTAAAGCTGCATTCATACAGATATTAGTTAGGTTTAGTGTATTGCTTACTCTTCATTTTTTTTAAATAAACTCTTTTTCACAAACAAGCATTAACCAAAGCTTGTTGATATTTTTCTAACTTCAAAAACTCTGATGCTACAGTGTGGATGTTTATGTCTCTCAAAGAGGGAAGAGATGTCCTGATTGGTCTGAAACACTCTAGGGGCGGAGCCTGACTATGATCGGATGGTTGCACACAGTGAGCTCTGATCCCTCCTTCCATCCCAATGCAATATCCGATCTCTCACTTTCTGTGAGCTGTGTACGTCAGTAAGCAGTCAAGAAACAAGAACCAGAACGACGATAACAACAACAACACGGAGAAGAAATAAAGAGTTTTTTGCAAAGCAATATCCGAACATCATGACATGAATCTCGGTAGTCCCTACTTCTTTCTCTCCATTACCAGCACACTGCCAGCCTGCGTCTCTGGGCCCGCTCCCTCTTGAGATCGGAATCGCTGATGACGAGGTGAGGCCATAAAGGACCCGGGAGCAGCCTCTAATCTAAATAGTCTCATAAAGAGGCGGGCGCAGTCAACCAGAACTGATATTCTCCCAGAGAGCTTCGCTCACTAATGGCTGAAGGATGGCTATGGCATTTCTTACGCATTACACTAAAATGATAGCCTTTAAAGTAAGCCTTTTTTTTGGTATTTTTATTCAAATTTGTTGGAATTCTCCTGACATCTCGACACCGATCAATAAATCAAATGCTCAAACTCCGAAAAAGTTGGGTATAATGTGGTTATTAACAGCCTGTTGCATAATTTAATTTGACCCGAAAGTAATTATTGGATGGCCTACCTGTCTATCTTTGTACCTACCTGTCTATCGTTGTACCTACCTGTCTACCTGCTCACTCAATGCACATTCCCTTAGTTTTCCACAAGGCTAGGCAGACCTAATGCTGAGGCTAGCAAGATAGTCACATGTTTTTGGGGGCTAGCTTTGTAGGGAGACCAGAATGGAGGGGTCGGATAAGTTGGAGACTTTGTAAATCTATCTTACTCTGGCTGGTTTCTCCAAACCCTACCCTAGCTTTAAATCTTTAACAGTCTGCTCCTGAGACCATCCTTATATCGCCAGGTCACACTCTGTTTCCTCTGGCCTCAGACCCATCTCCCAAATGATGACAAAATGATAGGTCCAATCAGAGTTGGGTGAGTTTAAGTTTATCGAACGAGGAGCGGCTGCAGCCTGCAGAATTTCAGAAACACAGCGGCGCGCTGAG
>NC_044050.1:13501201-13508701 GCF_902167405.1 Gadus morhua
GAACACAAATATATCAACTTTGTACTTCTTACATATTCCAGACAGGCTAGTTACTTTTTTTTTTTAATGCATAACGGTTACTTTTTAATTTTTCATCATTATGTGCCTTCCCAACATCAGGATCGATTTCAACCTAAATGGATGGGACAACAACACATAGAAAAGATGAGGAAGAAGACAAAGAAAATCAACAAAAACGACTGAGACCAGGGCGGAATGGCGCCTATTGGAAGAATAGTGTAGATTTGCACATTGTAGCAAAGTTAATTGTAATTATTTTCAGAATATTCTTTATTTTATTCAAATGCTATTAATAGGATGTGAGGTTCAGTTAGCTTTGCCCAGAACAGCAGGTAGAAAAGTCAGAGGTAAGCCTTTTACTTTTATTTTCTGAGTACATTTCAGAGCGGGTTCTTATCCACTTTACCTCATTAAAGAAATGGGATCGAGTGTTTTGAACATCTCTTTAAAGCCCTTTCTATCGTCATTTTGAAAGGGAACCATGTCCTTGCAGAGGTAAACAGTGACGGCGTTTGTTATCTCGTTCCACCGCTGGCATTTTGTCATAAGGACTGGCTTTCAAAATGCCTGCGGAAGCAATGTCTGATTGCATAGACAGCTTCACGCCACCAGCGTCTGTCGTACGGTGTGGCCTGCGTGCTTAAGCAATAGCCTACTGCCTGAGAAGGCAGTGTCCCTGTGAAAAATAACGTGGAGCCGAATTGAAAAAGCAACTGTGATTCGTTACCATATTTTCAGTACCGGTAGTTGCACATAACTTTACTTTAACAGTAAAGTTATGTGCAACTTTACTGTTAAAGTACCAGACTGTAACAGTAGATAACAGACCAGACTGTACCAGTAGGTAACAGACCAGACTGTACCAGTAGACTACAGAACAGACCAGACCCTACCTGTTGATGGCCGAACTGAGCTCATCTAGGCGCCGTGTGCTGGCGGCAGACGTGTTGTCCAGCTTGGACAGGCTGTCCATCCTCTTCAAGATGACCTCCAGCATGTCTGTGATCTTCCTCAGCACGCCCCGGGACTCCACACCTCCCAGCACTGGAGAGATAGAGAGAGAGAGAGAGAGAGAGAGAGAGAGAGAGAGAGAGAGAGAGAGAGAGAGAGAGAGCAAGCAAGAGAGAGACAGAGAGAGAGATGTTGATTTGGTGCGTTTATTTACACTTTCCTTGACACTACTGAGCAAACCGATGTATACACAGACACCAACCATATCAGATCAAAACGGGGCCACTGAAATGATTTATTTCCCCCAGGCAATTGCTGCCATTGTAACAGCAAATTGTGTTGGGAGATAACCTTCTTTGCACAGGTTCTTTCTCCCACTCTGTGAGATAAGAATACCTTTCTTGGTTTATTTTGACGTTCTGAAGCAGTAAAAGCCACAGGGTTTATAGCGCTAAAGTCCGGACCACTAACCCACCTCACAGAAGCAGGTATGAATCATTCACTAAAGCGCATGACAGCGTAACATATTCAAATCTAAATCTTAGCTAAAGCCCCTGCTAACAAGCAGAAATAGCAAGGGAGGACGAAGGATGGTGTTTCGCTAGAATGCAGCGACGTAGACCTTGTTAAAGCCTTTCCCTTGTTAGGTAGGACAATTTCCTAAGCACAAGAGACAGCTGAGTTGAAAGTTTATTGTAAAGAAACTACAGGAAGTCAGCGAGCCAACGTAGCGTTTTGTACACAGGGAGGTAAG
This sequence comes from Gadus morhua, assembly GCF_902167405.1. Classification (NCBI taxonomy): domain Eukaryota; kingdom Metazoa; phylum Chordata; class Actinopteri; order Gadiformes; family Gadidae; genus Gadus; species Gadus morhua. Next base: position 13,502,928 of record NC_044050.1, read on the forward strand.
CCTTGTGTCCTTATTGTTTCGCTATTTAACACAACTTCAAAGTCTGTCATCCCTCAACAACGTCCTCAGGGGGAACATGTTTGTTGGAGCTGTCAGGATTAAAATAGAGCAAGATAGACGCCTTTATTAATATTTGCTGTGAATGTTCCATCGCAGAGTTTATTCTAATGAAATGCATTTCCTACTGGCCCTCATATAAACCGTGACAGGGTTAGGACTCTTTGATATAAGAGAGAAGATTTAACGAATACAATACTTTGTGCTAAGTCCGGAAGGCAAATTATTTATATTCAACGGCATGCACGGCACTCTCCCTCTCCCTCTCTCCCTCTCCCTCTCCCTCTCCCTCTCTCTCTCTCTCTCTCTCTCTCTCTCTCTCTCTCTCTCTCTCTCTCTCTCTCTCTCTCTCTCTCTCTTTCTCTCAAAGTCACACACACACACACACACACACACACACACACACACACACACACACACACACACACACACACACACACACACACACACACACACACACACACACACAAACACACACACACACACACACACACGCAATAGTCCAGAAGTGACTGAAGGCCGGCTGGACCTCATTAAGAGTGTTCAGACAGTTCAAAGGTCAAAGCCCCATATTTGACTTCTGTTTTAACGCACAAACACACACACACACACACACACACACACACACACACACACACACACACACACACACACACACATACACACACACACACACACACACACACACACACACACACACACACACACACACACACACACACACACACACACACACACACACACACACACACACGAACAAGCAGACACAGAGTTAGAATGGTCCAGAAGTGACTGAAGGCCGGCTGGACCTCATTAAGAGCCTTTTGTCTCAACACACACACACACACACACACACACACACACACACACACACACACACACACACACACACACACACACACACACACACACACACACACACACACACACACACACACACACACAGTCATAATGGAACACAATTATTATAAAGTGACACTTAATACCGCACTCATAATAACAAAAACCTTTCTTTTTCATACAGAGAAGTCTAATAGGGAGATATTTAATAATCAAGTGCTGAAAGGGCACTGGCAGACTAATATCTTCTAAGGTTATAATGACTTTCCTGCTTATCGTTCTCATCAGTTGTAGCCATCCCCAGTCCGGGAGAGGGCAGAGGTACAAGGGAGGGATGTGGAGGCAATCATGCCTTCTCTTCAGTAGTCATGCAATGTGCTACAGAGCAGTAGTGGTAAAAATAATAACGTCAAAAAGGACAACTTCTTGGATTTATAAAGTTGTACCTTTCTGCAAAACTAAACCCGAGTCTGACCACACAAATGTGACAACAGTGCAACAGAAGATTGCCGTGCTCTGAACGAGCAACAACAAACCCTCGCGCAAAGGTCAACCCATTCTTTGTGGTGCTGGTCAACAATATCACAATGACCGTGATTGCTAAGGTCATATGTGTCCAAGTATTGAGCGCTGTAGTAGTTACTGCCAAATAAAATAAGAGTGATATTTATCATTATAGCTGCATCACATCTTCAGCTCAGCCACTTCACAGGAGAACAGTGAGCCTTGACTCGCGGGTATGGATGGCTGCCACCTTATACATCCTCCCCTCCCCTCCCCCTGATTTGAACAGGAAAGCGCTATGCGAGACACCAAGAGGTCAAGGAGCGCGGCGTTCCTCCTTGGATCGGGCGCCGCTCGCCATAAGGGATCCCATCGCCGTGGTAATCAGCTAGATACAACGAACCCCCCCGTACCCCCTTGCACCGTCTGCCAGGGTTTTGACAGGCAATCACCCCCCCCGCCCCCTCCTTTCTATAACAGCACCCCTCCCTCCTCCCTGGTGTGATGTGTGCCACGGCAACCCAGCCGCATCTGATGTGCTGGTGATTGATGGTGTCATGCCCCCACCCTGGAACTCGCTGTCAGATTGCCAAGGGTGTGGGTGATGTTGGTGGGAGGGGCGGGAAGGGTTGTCTAGGTGCCGTTTGCGGATTTGACCGCTGATTGGTTCCTTGTCGTTGTTGTTGTTATTGTTGTTGATGTTGTTGTTGTTGTTGTTGTTGTTGTTGGTTTGAGGGTGGGGTTGAATGAGAGCCTACCCGATAAAATGTATTTACATATATAACATATGTTTCAGATATACATTACAAAATTCAAAGGGGGGGAAATAGGGAAATGGAGGCAGCACCTGTCACAGCGAGAAAGGAATGAATATGCTTTGGGTCAAGTGGTGTCTAGTCTGGCTGAATGGAAGTGGACAGCGTCTATTGCCTAGCGTCGGATTTCACCGCTACTCCTCCCCTTCCGGTTGCTGGCGTTCCCGTACTGTGCTCCCCCTCAAACTCGGAAACTAGATGCGTTTGCTGTCACGACCATCGCGGGTTGGTGTGGATTTGGCGCATCGTTTCACTCTGACAGCGGCATGTTCGTTTGACATTGATTTAACCAATGAACCGATCCGTTCCACTTCACAATAGCACCTACGGTATTTGTTTAAGAGTGTTCTACAAGAACCACACATAAATGTCAAAACGCCGGTCGTTTTTATAGGTCCCGTGAGCTCCTCAAGGGCCAAAGTGTATGGTGGCTTGTTATCATCGTGACAAAGAAACAAACGATGTTTGTTCTTTTTATCTATAAAATGATCTTCACATAGGCGACATACATCGTCAAATTTTTTTTGTGGCATTTGCGGTTGGGATTGAGCCATTTCTGACAGCCTCTGAACGTCAAGAAGTTCCATCAAAATAATTTCCCCCGGCACTATTTTGCATGGACACTGCTGCTGCTTTCCGGGCTTAGCCCCACCCTAGACGATTGTGATTGGTTTAAAGAAATAGAAACAGGCCCGTCCAGTTTCCCCACGGATAGACGGCTCGAGGTAGCGTGGTTCCAGACCATTCTACTTGCTGTAGTTTGGTCTGGCTTTGCGAGACTAAGTGGTGTCCAATCAACACAACAGAAGGACGTCAGCGATCATCGGTCGGTGGAGCTTGGAAGAGACAACAGATCAACAGATGCGCAAGACATCCACAGCTCCTATATTGTCGATTGCAAGCACCAACGAGGAGCTCATGTGTCAAGGGCCCCGATTCCGCACAGGGGGGAATTATTCGTCGTCGTCATGACAAACGTGAGTCTTTATAGTTGACCTGGAGTGAACCTTGCTTTGAACCCGGGTCTGAAAAAAAGAAGCAAGCCCACAAGCCTTGATTGTCTGCCAAACTGTAATCGCAAATTCAGATGAAACAAAGACTGAAAGCAATAGTTGCACCCCAGGCTAGGTCTTAATAGATACTGCTAAAGAGAGAATAGTTTGCCCTGGCATACCCTTGACTGATAACTCCTTATTCACATCATCTCATTTGCATTATGCATCATGCCTCTGATTGCGGCAAGGGGAGGTCACACGCTCACACACATACACGCCCATACGCTCACACATGCAAGCACATGCACGATCACGTACAAACACGCACGGGCAGGGAACAAGAGACGCGTGTAATTGACAGCGGTAATATTATCCTGCGGTATTCGTCCGCTAGGCCGCGTTCGAAAGGGCCGGCTCATAGCAGCGGAGGCACCAGAGCGAGAGAGAACGCGATGGAAAGATACAAGCGGAGAGCAAGAGCAGAAAGATGGATCCTGAAGGAGCCAGGATAAGGCAGAAAGGCATTTCATTTGATTTTTATTTTTATCCGAGAAATTTGACTCAGAGTTTGACCGGCCTGAACACAAAAACATTTCACACTTCAATAAGCAGTTGACGAGGGGCCATTGAGATTGGGCCGCGGCGCCTTCAAAAATTGAACACAGCATGAAGGGGAAAGTGGATAGAAGGATATTAGGCTATGCAAAGATGAGGGGAATCAAACTCATGAAAACAACCCTGCACGTAGTCACACAGGCACACAGACATGCGCACACAACCACAAACACACACACACACACACACACACACACACACACACACACACACACACACACACACACACACACACACACACAAACACACACACACACACACACACACACACACACACACACACACACACACACACACACACACACACACACACACACACACACACACACACATACACAGACATGCCCACACACAGACATAAACACAAACACACAGGCCATTGTGAGCATGCTGGTTCTTATCGCTCCATAGCTGATCATAGAATACTTAGAGAGTCTTAGCACATGCACAGCTCCAGTGTTTGCAGTGAATATCAAGACTCATCGACACACCTAATTGTTATTGTCTCTGACCAGCTCAAAGGAAATATGGGAACCCTCCATCCAACCTCAATGGGAACCCTCCACCGCCCCTAATAATGTGTAATCGAAAACCTCGATTTTACATGTCATTTTTTCATATATTTCCACACGTAGGCTTAGGAATGATGGAATGCGATGTTCAGAAGCTGCAAAAGGAGACGCCCCGATGGTTCACCGGGTAGAGCGCTTATTATTAAGGCCCAGTCCTTACCGCAGCGACAGGGGTTTGATTCCCGCCTGTGGTTCTTTGCTGCATTTCTTCCCCTCTCTCTCCCATGCCTTCCTGTCTTACTCTAAAAATAAAAATAAAAACCTTCAAAAGGTACAACAGAAGAAGGCACAGAGCCGCGCTGAGCGATACCATGATATGCCTTCATTCAGCCTGGAGTTGAAAGCCCAAGATGGACACATTCAGATGCTAATGAGACGGCACTGTGATGTGCGTGGCCTCGCACGGACTTCACACAGGGCCCCACATCTTCAAATGATGGAAAGACTGTACCTCATCAGAACATCCGAGATGGTCAATACAACTTTATCTTAGACACAACGAAGCTTGTCAAAAGAGATGTGCAGTTTTACAATAGTTCTTCCCTCAGCAGAAAGAGGTCCATTCACAAAGAATACAGAAACACAAAGCAAAAAGAGTCTGCTGCATAGCTTATCTTTCTAAGCCCTTCCTCCCTCTCTCATGGCTGACCTGACCACATGACCTGAACAACAGGAAGTATACCGTCAAACATCGATGGACCAGGGTACTAGAAACACACTTTGGATGACAGGCCCATATTGTCTCTTGAACACATTGTGCGCCGACACATGGTTCACTCGGCTTCCTAGATGTATACACTGATTCACTTTAAATGCCATCGATAAAAACGCAGAGTGCACTCAATATTGACCTTTGTATTATAATAAGTGGCGCGGACAGAAGTTTTAAATATTAAATGCATTTCATCCATCATATGGCAACAAATAGAAACACTAAGTCATGAGTCTCGACTGGCAATGGCGTTGATCCAGGATGAAATAGTGTCCAATTTGTGGGATGGGAGTGAGGGATAAATCTGGGTTTGAGATTGAATTCCGGCTAACGGAAGGTGAGTGGAGGTAGACTGCTGCTGCGGCCGCTGGTAGTATGTCACGCTGGATGCGGAGTGGCACAAATCAACATGCACGCTCCTCCGTCACACACGCATGCACACGGGCTCACGCATGCACGCACACACGCACACACACACGCACACACACAAACGTAGGCAGGCACACAAACACGTGCACACACACAAACACAAACACAAACACACGTGCAGGCACACACACACACACACACACACACACACACACACACACACACACACACACACACACACACACACACATACACAGACACACACACACACACACCCACACACACACACACACAC
>NC_044050.1:13513701-13521201 GCF_902167405.1 Gadus morhua
GTTTTTATTGAACGCTCGACAACGTGAGTTGGTTTTTATTGAACGAGACTTCAACACGGAACAGCTGCACGAAACGATGGTCACGTCACTCTCGGTGACGGTGTCGACAATAATGAACACACGAACAATGTTAATAGAACAACACACAACCACATAACATCCGGAACCCATTAACCCCACTTAATCCTAACAACAAAACAAGTTAACAAAAGCCCCATTTGTCAACTGAGAACCCCAATTCCCAGAATCCCCCGCGGCTCCGGAACACGGCGTAGCTTATATTAATCTTTATTATCTGAATGGGAAATGCAATATTTTAGGACAGATACACCATTAAACGCGTTTCTAATGACATTTCTAGCGAGAAATGTGCATTTTCCTTACATAATCTTCAGTCAGTGAATGTGTATGATCTTTATTAATCTTTATTATCTGAATGGGAAAGGCAATATTTTAGGACCGATTCACCGTTAAACGTGTTTCTAATAACATTTCTAGCGAGAAAAATACTTTTTACTTGCATAATCTTCAGTCAGTGATTGGGTCTGATCTTTAGTTTTATAGTTATTAGGATTTGATCGGCTCGCTCGCATGTTTCAACGACGTCAGGTTGCTTTCGCTAAACTAGCAGCTCACGTGCTTCCTGCGTTTGTGTTATTAAACTGTTACTTTATGTAACTTTTAATGATATCATCTTGTTAGAAACACGTATATCTGAGAGCCAACCCAGTCGCCAAAAGCATACCTACGTTGACAGTGTACGTTTCGTGAACACTGGATTACGTCGCATTTCAACATAAAATAGCGTGTTATACACACACACACACGCACGCACACGCACCGACACACAGACACAAGCACACACAAGCACACACACGCACGCACAGACACACAGACACAGACACAGACACACACACACACACGCACACACGCACACGGTGCATTTCACTGCTAAAACAACAACAAAAAAATATTCCCTCAAATATTATTACTTTCAAAACGTTGGCCAAAATGGCCAATAATATCATTTTTTATTTGGGATGCTTCTAGGACATTTTGGGTGGATTTTGAACGGTATGTGGGGGGCACGTTTTTTGCAGGACCTGGCAACCCTGCGCTGTTGCCCGAGATCTGGATCTACCCCGGCGTGGTGCCGTCTCCTTTTGACCTTTTGACCCCAGACTTCTGGGGGAATAGCTGAATCAATTCATTAGTCAATCAGAAGCATGTAAATATCTTTCCGGTGGCGTAAGAGGACGAACAAGGTGTCCTTCAACATCTACGCTTCCAGGCGATTGCAACGGTGCCACACATGAGCATATTCGAACGATGGTAGTAATTAGCTGTCGAAATTGGAGGCCTTAATCAATACTGAGCAGCTATTGATTTGCTTCCCGATAAAGATTTGTCACAAATGACATGTTATTTAGCATCTACACGTTGAGCTGAGTCCAATGACACCAAGAACGACACTCTAGCTAATGGTAACATGTATTTTACATGGTACACCTAGGTCTAGGACATGATCTCGGTGTAGCAAGAGGCCGAGCTTGATCTCATTGGACTCAGCTTAACGTGTAGATGCTAATTAACATGTAATTTGTCAAAAATCTCCATCGGGAAGCAAATCTATAGCTGGTCACTGTCTGGCACTGTTGCAATCGTCTCGAAAAGTAGATGTCAAAGGACACCTTGTTTGCTCTGTTGCACCACCGGGAAGATATTTTCATACTTCTAATGGATTGATTCATATTTTAAGGTTCTCGGAGTGAGACTTTAAGTGGCTGCAGCAGAAGTGTTGGGACGAAAGATGATATCAAGAGATTTATAGAATATTCCCATTCACATTATGATTCTTCGTCGTAACATCCGACCAAACATCCTTTACATTCACAGAGCGAAGATTATGAAAGTCCAGGCCCCCCCTTCCTGCACTCGGGGTCCGACCGGGCCAAGTTTCGGTGCGGGGGTCCCAGTTAGGCCCTAGAATATGGTATTCAAATTTCAGGGCGGTAGGACCTTCCTATCTCAAAAACTTTTTTTCCACCACATTCTGAACCATTAGGTCTCGCAGGCAACACTTCGGAAGGGGCTTTGTCCAAATGACAGTCCATTTAGGAAAACTTTTTTTCTCTATGGGCTAGAACTACAAATCTTGCATATGTCGTTCTCGGGGCCCCGGGAAATGTGTGTCAACATTTTAGCATCCCTAGCTATCTCGAAAAGGCTGGAAAAGGGGCGTGACCTCCAACAGTACAGTCAATGTACATAAGACAGAGGTTAGTTTCTAGGCCCCATTTTTTGCGGGATGGAGGTGTATATTTGTGGCTTAATGTGTGTAGACACCGCTGGCCTGTTGCCACGTCTTTGAAGTCTGGGGTCAAAAGGTCAAAAGGAGCCGGCACCACGCCGCTTATGAGATAACAAAAAGTGAATCTGTATTTCTCTCATTACATTTTGTCATTATTGAAGAGAGGCCTGATTCTCAGATATGCATATTGGACTGTTAGGGTATAGGTCTGGGAAGAACTTCAGGCCAAAATCTTGCAAGCGAGCCGCTCGGTGCAGGTGCAACGAGATGGAGCACTTGCTGAGCCTGGACTTTCATAATCTTCGCTCTGTGAATGTAAAGGATGTTTGGTCGGATGTTACGACGAAGAATCATAATGTGAATGGGAATATTCTATAAATCTCTTGATATCATCTTTCGTCTCAACACTTCTGCTGCAGCCACTTAAAGTCTCACTCCGAGAACCTTAAAATATGAATCAATCCATTAGAAGTATGAAAATATCTTCCCGGTGGTGCAACAGAGCAAACAAGGTGTCCTTTGACATTTACGTTTCAAGACAATTGCAACAGTGCCACACATGATCATATTTGAATATGTTTCGGGGTAGTAATTAGCTGTCGATTTTGGAGGCCTTTATCAATAATGACCAGCTATAGATTTGCTTCCCGATGGAGATTTTTGACAAATTACATGTTAATTAGCATCTACACGTTAAGCTGAGTCCAATGAGATCAAGCTCGGCCTCTTGCTACACCGAGATCATGTCCTAGACCTAGGTGTACCATGTAAAATACATGTTACCATTAGCTAGAGTGTCGTTCTTGGTGTCATTGGACTCAGCTCAACGTGTAGATGCTAAATAACATGTCATTTGTGACAAATCTTTATCGGGAAGCAAATCAATAGCTGCTCAGTATTGATTAAGGCCTCCAATTTCGACAGCTAATTACTACCATCAAACATGTTCGAATATGCTCATGTGTGGCACCGTTGCAATCGCCTGGAAGCGTAGATGTTGAAGGACACCTTGTTCGTCCTCTTACGCCACCGGGAAGATATTTACATGCTTCTGATTGACTAATGAATTGATTCAGCTATTCCCCCAGAAGTCTGGGGGAATAGGAGACGGCAAAGGTCAAAAGGAGACGGCACCGCGCCGGGGTAGATCCAGATCTCGGGCAACAGCGCAGGGTTGCCAGGTCCTGCAAAAAACGTGCCCCCCACATACCGTTCAAAATCCATCCAAAATGTCCTAGAAGCATCCCAAATAAAAAATGATATTATAGGCCATTTTGGCCAACGTTTTGAAAGTAATAATATTTGAGGGAATATTTTTTTGTTGTTGTTTTAGCAGCGAAATGCACCGTGTGCGTGTGTGCGTGTGTGTGTGTGTGTGTGTGTGTGTCTGTGTCTGTGTCTGTGTGTCTGTGCGTGCGTGTGTGTGCTTGTGTGTGCTTGTGTCTGTGTGTCTGTGCGTGTGCGTGCGTGTGTGTGTGTGTATAACACGCTATTTTATGTTGAAATGCGACGTAATCCAGTGTTCACGAAACGTACACTGTCAACGTAGGTATGCTTTTGGCGACTGGGTTGGCTCTCAGATATACGTGTTTCTAACAAGATGATATCATTAAAAGTTACATAAAGTAACAGCTTAATAACACAAACGCAGGAAGCACGTGAGCTGCTAGTTTAGCGAAAGCAACCTGACGTCGTTGAAACATGCGAGCGAGCCGATCAAATCCTAATAACTATAAAACTAAAGATCAGACCCAATCACTGACTGAAGATTATGCAAGTAAAAAGTATATTTCTCGCTAGAAATGTTATTAGAAACACGTTTAACGGTGAATCGGTCCTAAAATATTGCCTTTCCCATTCAGATAATAAAGATTAATAAAGATCATACACATTCACTGACTGAAGATTATGTAAGGAAAATGTACATTTCTCGCTAGAAATGTCATTAGAAACGCGTTTAATGGTGTATCTGTCCTAAAATATTGCATTTCCCATTCAGATAATAAAGATTAATATAAGCTACGCCGTGTTCCGGAGCCGCGGGGGATTCTGGGAATTGGGGTTCTCAGTTGACAAATGGGGCTTTTGTTAACTTGTTTTGTTGTTAGGATTAAGTGGGGTTAATGGGTTCGGGATGTTATGTGGTTGTGTGTTGTTCTATTAACATTGTTCGTGTGTTCATTATTGTCGACCCCGTCACCGAGAGTGACGTGACCATCGTTTCGTGCAGCTGTTCCGTGTTGAAGTCTCGTTCAATAAAAACCAACTCTCGTTGTCGAGCGTTCAATAAAAACCAACTCTCGTTGTCGAGCGTGCCCCCCCCCTACAAACGTGTCTCCCCCCCCCTCAACAAACGTGTCCCCCCCCCCCCCCCCCCCCCTTCAACTAACGTGTCCCCCCCCCCCCCTACAATCGTGTCCACAATTTGCCGCGAAAGCCGTGAAACCCAAACCCCGAAACCCGCCTCCACAGCGGCACACGTGGATACTGTAGGTATAACACGCTATTTTTTACGTTGAAATGCTACGTATCCAGTGTTCATGGAAACGTAAACCGTGGACGTTTTTTCTTGGCGACTGGGTTGGGGACAGCTGACCTATAAAATACAGACAGAGCATGTCACTGCCCAGTTGGCCCAAAGGTTGCAGCTTGCTCTTATGCAAACTTTCCGTTCCTGCACTGTGCTTTTACTGACACACAGCATTTGCATGCCGAGAAGTGGCCTCAGCAAATTACTTGGACTAGGTCGAGGATTCGAGGTTGGTTCAAAATGCCAATTGGGTTCTGGTTTGTCGGTTACATTTAAATATGGAGCAAATAAAAAGGAAATGCCACACGAAAGCAATTATGCATATTTTCAATGTGCAGTCACAATGCTGTGACTACATTTTCATTTTTCAGTTCAGTTCCCATTATATTTGAATGGAGCAAATGCTAATTAAATAAATAGGATAATGTTTGTGTCCGGACACGGGATTTGAAAGATGCAGAAGATTGTTTGTCAGTGTGTACTATGTATATGTATATACTGTGTGTGTGAATGCATATAGATTTGTGAGTCTGTGTGTGTCTATATATACTCTTTGTGTGTGTGTGTGTGTGTTTGTGTGTGTGTGTGTGTGTGTGTATGCCTATGCATTTCTTTGTGTGTGTGTGTGTTTGTGTGGGTGTGTCTGTGTCTGAACATCCCTATGGGTTTACTTTATACTGATAGTGTGTTCTCCTCCAGCTCTCTCTCTTTGTCCACACCGTTTCTCATTTCCTCCCCACAATAAATCCTAAAAGTGTCGTTTGGCCTTTCAATCCACACACACTCAATCTGTTTTCTTTAAAGCACTCTTTCACCAGACGGTTCGATAATCCAGCAGTCCCGGCGTCCCAAATGTCTGTCTCTCATTTTAAGTTACACTTCTGTTTTTTCTGCCCTTTCCAAGCCCTGCCAGAACTTTTTTTTCTCAAACTCTCTTTCTCAAGTCTCTCTTTTCATAATTTCCTTCCTCCCTTTCCATCTCTCTAACTCATTATTTCTGTATTTCTCTACAAAACCATCTTTAACACTCACCATTTTTGCAGTCCAATGTTAATAGTCTCTCGCCCCCCTCTTTATTCCACCTGAATGTGCGTGTTCGTCAATAAAGCGTGTCCCTCGGCAGTCACATGATCAGCGTTCGTCATGATAACGTGTGCAAAGTCTTTGGGCCAAAGACGATCATTCAGCCTCATCGACTCTGGCCCTCTCGTTCAGATCCATTCATCCAGAGGTAACCCCCCCCCCCCATCCCTCAGCATTCATGTACCAGCACTCTGGAGCACACTCCGGGGACCAGAGGTCATGGCTGCTCAAGGACGGGGGGTCGGTGCTGCAGGGTGAAGCGTTACGTGGGCTTGAGAAGATTTGTCGAGAGTGGTTCAAAAGTTGGATGAAACATCTTGCTGAGCGGGGGGAAACGCGTCGATGTTATTGGTTGAAGTGTGTTGGCTGCTGCTGCTGTTGCGGACACTTTGTCTGATCAGACAAAGATTTGTTGAGCAGTAGAGAAAGATATGCCTTGTTTGATATGGGTGCAACCTCAACGACAGAGATTTTCTTTGGCATTCGTTTTTGTTAAAGGGGTTGGAAGGCAAACAGGGTTGGATTATGTTTGCAGGTTTGTGGATCCAAGTAGATAAAACTACGCAGTGGAAAAAACTATCCAAGTATTCTGAAAGCCTCCGACATCCACAGCTATACATAAACCAACAAGCAACCAAGAGTTATTGATTAGCATTCAGTGCCAAGGTTAAGATGCATAGTGTGTGTCACATTTAGTATTATTGCTAACAAAATGGAATCAGGTTGTGGCCAAATCGATTCATTAAAAGGGAACAAAACAATGAACATACAATACAGTTAGAAGCACTAAGAAATAGGATCCAACAACAGAAGCTGCTTCAACATCAATCACACTAATGGATACGCAGCTCTGGGCATTTCAATTACATCGGTGTGAACAGAGGTTGGTTGGTCTGTCAGATGGTAGGGACCAACAGAGGGGTGATGGTCAGGTGTGACAGGTGGGAGGGACCAACAGAGGGGTGATGGCCAGGTGTGACGGGTGGGAGGGACCAACAGTGGGGTGATGGTCAGGTGGGAGGGACCAACAAAGGGGTGATGGTCAGGTGGGAGGGACCAACAGAGGGGTGATGGTCAGGTGTGACGGGTGGGAGGGACCAACAGTGGGGTGATGGTCAGGTGGGAGGGACCAACAAAGGGGTGATGGTCAGGTGGGAGGGACCAACAGAGGGGTGATGGTCAGGTGTGACAGGTGGGAGGGACCAACAGAGGGGTGATGGTCAGGTGGGAGGGACCAACAGAGGGGTGATGGTCAGGTGGGAGGGACCAACAGAGGGGTGATGGTCAGGTGTGACAGGTGGGAGGGACCAACAGAGGGGTGATGGTCAGGTGGGAGGGACCAACAGAGGGGTGATGGTCAGGTGGGAGGGACCAACAGAGGGGTGATGGTCAGGTGGGAGGGACCAACAGAGGGGTGATGGTCAGGTGGGAGGGACTAACAGAGGGGTGATGGTCAGGTGTGACAGGTGGGAGAGACCAACAGAGGGATGACGGTCCGGTGGGAGGGACCAACAGAGTGGTGATGGTCAGGTGAGTTCAGAGGACTTTTTTAATGAACACTGAATGTGCTTTTGTT
>NC_044050.1:13528701-13541201 GCF_902167405.1 Gadus morhua
ACACATTAAATAAATAAATTAATAAATAAACAAATAGCAAAACTAGATGGCCCGCATAAATCCTTCCCCGCCATCAGGCAGCTCACGTATTAATCTGTGGGGGAGTGGATGAGCTGTAGGAGGAGGACGGGGAGGAGAGATGTTGAGCTTGAGGAGAGCACCATCACCACCGGGGAAGCTTTGCTCATAAGGCCTTGTTCTTGCCTCTCTCCAGCCCGCATGCACACTTGCATACACAAACACACACATGCACACGCACAGAAAAACGTGCACACGCACACACACACACAAACACACACACGCACACGCACACATAAACACAGACACACACACACACACACAAACACACACACACACACACACACATACACACATACACACATGCACACACAGACACAGACACAAAAGCACACAAACAAACACACGGACACACAAATGCACACACACACGGCGGGGTGGTTTCACTACAGTTCCCTCTAGATAAGGAACACGACACAGCGCAGCATGGTTTTCTGCCATCAGCACAAAGAACACCATTAGCATGCACACTAGCCCATGAGAGAGTGTGAACACAAGCGTAAACAGGCTTGACTTGGGACACTATCGTCGGGGAGGGGGGGGGGGGGGGGGGGGGGGGGGGGGGGGGGGGGGGGGGCGGTAAACAGGATGACCGGCGTTTACACAGAGCCGAGCGGAATGATTAGCCAGCCACCGCTGGGAGCGCAGCGCTAATGCCTGATGGGTAATTGAGCCGGCGTATTGCTGCGCTTTGTGTTGTCACCTTCCCCGGGCGCAGCCATCGGATAATGCGGCGTCTCGGAGAAGTCCCATTTATAGCCCGGGTAATAGCACTTATGTCAGGACAATGGCTCCAGCGTCCCCGGAAATGAGATGGAGTTTTTGGTCGTTAATATGTATCCAAGGCGCTAATGGGCTAAGTACGCCATGAAGCTGGCAGCAAGGAGATGACGCGGCATTCCGACTAGGAGGAAGAGTCACGGAGCTGAAGTGCGATAAAAGGACTTTTAGGTATTAAGAAACACACAAGTGTTAGTTAACTTACTATCACCATGAAACACTTTCCTTTGTTGCGAATATAATATTTGTGAATGCAGTTCTGCACCTTTTAAAAAAAACTCACTTGACAAGATGTCAAGTGGATTTTACCACAATTAAATCAAGGTCATTTAGTTAAACAGAAATACAGCCCATTGGGTAGCCTTGTAGAACAAATGATCAAAACTCAGGCAGATGCACGGCATCTGCCACAGCTGAATGCTGCCAAGTATTAACACATAGCCGTCACCTGCCATGCCACGTTCAACACCCCCACAACAACGGTGGGGGGCTAAGGAGCTAACTGGCTCATACACACTTATCTGCTCTTCAGAGGGATTCACTGTGGGATTTTAGCCACCTCTGGGGTATGGAATATCAAGTTTAAAAACCTGTTCACCAGTCAAGTTTTTTCTCCTTAGGATACCATTCTCATGCTGAAACACTCCTGCACTGCCAATGTGTTTGTGTCTGTGTGTGTATGTGCTTGTGCGTGCACTTATGTGTTTGTGTTTGTGTGTGTTTGTCTGTGCTTGTATGTGCTTGTGTGTGCGCTTGTGTGTGTGTGTGTGTGTGTGTTTGTGTGTGTGTGTATGTGTTTGTGTTTGTGTGTGTGTGGGTGTGTGTGTGTTCTTGTGTGTGTGTGTGTGTGTATGTGTTCGAGAGGAGAAATGTGTGTGTGTTTGCTTGTGTGTGTGTTTTTGCGTGCCTGCGTGTATGCATGCATGGGTGCGTGTGTGTATTATCTTAGTGAGGAGATTCACTGTAGAGTGGAGGGGCTGGGGTTCAGGGCCCCCAGGACGGGCCCTCAGGCTTCCTTTCAAGCAGGCTTAGCGGCCGACTGTGATCGTACCATCCTAGATCTGACAGCCTTTTCCAAGCTATTAAGACTCAAAAAGCATCAAGGGGAGGACCAGAAAACACATTTATATAAGTCCAAAAATGTGCGTATCAAATTAAATTGACATTCAAATTACACATAAAGGCTATACTTTTATAAATATAAATGTTTAAGGCTTTATGTAAGAATATGTGCTGAAATCCGAGGAGGACTGTCTGCTGGCTGTACAAGGCTACAACTGTCAGGCTGTCTGTCATTCCCTCAGGCAGTCGGAGGTTGGACAAAGTGAGTACTCACTCTGTTGGAAGTCCTGCCATTGAAGCCGTTATTTTGGTGTTTTCAAAAACCACAAATAACACAACAATAACCCATTATCCTCAATTAATATTCTTTGAGGGTTGTCATGGATTTTATTACTGACGTGCTCTCATTAAGTAAATAACTTCTTCCCCCAGGCCATCAGGATCATCAATGCCAACCCCACCAGTGCCCCCTTCGAGTCACTCAAACACACAAACTGACAATCTAAAAGAACACTACTGGAACCTGACAGACATTGGATATTGTAGACAGTCACCTCTGCATTCATCACACTGTTTACATGCTGCTATAGCATACTAGTGTGATATATTTATTGTTGCTTTTTGCTATTTATTACTTTTAAATCACATTGTATGTTTTATCTTTTTGTCTTATATTGCACTGCTTCTACGGCACTGTCACTTTTACATTTCACTGTTTATTGTATGCATGTGACAAATAAAACTCTGGAATCTTGAATCTTAAACCGAATCCTCTTACTGTTTACTGTATTGACGTCCTTAGACCATTTTCAATTACACTTAAAGGTAAACCGAAAAAGTGCTTTAACTACTAATTCATTGGGCCGAGATGAATGCTGGGACACAAGCTGGAGACATTCAATAGCTGAAGACTATAAAGAAATGGCTTATGGAACGATAGGATTGAGACCCGGAAATATATAATGATATTCTTTCTCCCCTCAGGGATGTCGAATAGAAAGAGATAGAAAGAGATAGAAAGAGAGAGAGAGAGAGAGAGAGAAAGAGAGAGAGAGAGAGAGAGAGAGAGAGAGAGAGATAAAGAGAGAGAGCCTTTGTATCTTGAATCTTGAGGCAGACATACAGGCAGGAAATAGGAGCCAACAGGGAGAGTAGAGAGAGAGACTGATTCAGAACAAAGGGCGCAGCGTGTTATCATAGGGATAGTATAAAGCAACCACCATGAGAGCTCTCCATCATAACAATGCAGCACCTGCTTCTACCGGGACACCATTGATCAAGGGTCTGATTGGTGTCGGTGTCCAGGAAAACACTCTAGTTAGGCTGCCCTGTATTTTTCCCTTTACTCCAATCTGCCAGTAGCCCATTTTCGTTTTTTTTTTTCTCGTTACGGTAAGCTTTAAAATCTAATTTTCTAGCCTGAGCTGAAATTGAGGGTGAAAAGTGCATGCATCCACACACACATGCACACGCACACACACACACACACACACACACACACACACACACACACACACACACACACACACACACACACACACACACACACACACACACACACACACACACACACACACACACACACACACGTGCACCCACACTCAACTTCCCATACCCTCTCTCTCCTTTTCACTATTTTATTGAATGCCTTTCAACCTCTTGCACTCAGCCCCCTCTCCATGTGTCCCCGGCTCCGCCACCCGTCACTCCCCCCCCCCCCCCCCCCCCCCCAGTCCATCTCTTCATCTCCCTCTCGCTTTCTACACAATTTTGATTCCCTGAGGAGCCAGGGGAGCAGAGTGGAGGGTGGAGGGTGGGAGGGGGGGAATTGTAGTGAACCCTCCCACCTCCCCCCAGTTCTCCTGACCTCCCAGAGGAAGCACGGGTAATCCTCCAGAATGAGAGGAAATGGTGGCACGCACACATGAGAAGAGCAGGGGTTGGCGGTGGAGGAAAATCAGCTAATACCCCGGGCCCACTGTAACCACCCACTGCACTCCACCCACTGTGCTGCACTCGCCTGCTAGTGGTGCAGTTTGGCTGTGAAATGACTCAACGTGTGAGGCACTTCTTTTGGGACCGCGAGAGAGTGGATACAGGCATGCAAATGGCCCGCAAGCCCCGGGATGCATGAGGAGCTATATATATATATATGAAAGGTGAGATATATATATATATATAGATACATATATATTTTTATATATGGAGGTAATCCGCTGCGGTAGCCTCGAGACTGGCACATGGTTTGATTGAGCTGTCAACACAGCTTGTGGCGTCATTATCCAGCAGTTGTGCAGGGCTCAGCGACAGTAACACCACACTAGTGTCTCACCACAGACATGCTATCTGACATTAGGAACATGATGAATAAAGCATGGATACCAAGACAAAGAAACAAGCTCTTGTTATATATATATATTTTTAAAAATGGTTCAACCATATATTTATCTGTACACACATATATATACGTTATGTATATATATATTTATTTCTATGATTATGATTAATATGACTAATCCCCAAATGGAAATAATGATGTAAAGATACAATACATCTATACGTCAAATCAAATACATAAATAATACATTTATACTGACTAGTACTGCATCCTTTACAGATAACCAACTCATCTTATGAACACGTTTGTGCCTCCCATCTTGTAAATGTTGTACAACACGTTTTGTTGTTCTCCACACCGAGAGAGTGACCAACATGGAGAGAACACATCAACAGCCTCCAGCTATTCACTGTGTAAAGGCCAAGCAACCTTTCTGTAGAACATTTTTATAATGACATGCAAACACCGACTGCCTACAGGAAACAAAAAGGCAGTGGCAGGATAATGTGATGCATACACTGGCCCAAGATTATCTTCAAGCTGGCTCAACGCCAAAATAAAAGCAGTATGTGCAAGATAGTCCTTTGAATGATGATTTGTCTGATGTGATGGTGTGCTGGTTGAACTGGTTCCATGCCCCAACTGGGGTAAATAGAGTTCAGCCCTGTGCAATAGGAATATTGCGCTATTATTTTTAAAGAGTAATCCTGGCAAATCAAGATATATTGGAAGCTATTAAGGGCAGCTGCTAGAGCAAGAGATGAGCTGTTTGAGACTACATCAATAAGCCCATGGGGAAGCAAAGGAAAAAAAAGGGAATGATGTAAAAATATTATGTAATTAGCAATAAGTGAGCACCAAGCGAAGGACTTGGCCTTGTTGTGATCTCGGCCAGACATTATTCTTGTTGCCACGGCAGCACCAGCAAGCTACTTTAGAATTAATCAAAATATTAATTAAAAGTTCTGCCAAAAAGATATGTGCAATTTGTGTGTGCATAAATACACAAATGCTATACAAGTGTATGTACTCCTTAAATGTTTCCTGTTGTTTTAAGTGACCATGTATTTTATTTGCAAGTGGGCGTGTGTTTGCGTGTGTGTCTATGCGTGTTTGTGTGTCTGTGGCTGTGTGTGAGTAGGTGCACCGTAGTGACTTACTGAAAGGGCCAATTGTGTTGCAGAGCAGATTTGCAGGGAGCAGATGGAGTGGTGCCTCCCTGGTATCAATCGTGTCCCATACTGCTGCTCTCACCCTGTTTAACAGCCCGTTGCTGGCCAGATCATCACTTACACACACAAACATGAAGACCAACACAAACAGATGCACACATACACACACACACACACACACACACACACACACACACACACACACACACACACACACACACACACACACACACACACACACACACACACACACACACACACACACACACACATTAAGTCCAGGTCACACACACATACACACACACATACACACACAATGAAGGAAGCAGTGGGAGGTGTCCCCAGGTGTATAGGCCTACACAAACATGTGTACACAGTACACACAAACACACAAACAAGAAGACAATAGCCCCCCTCCCACAAACAAACACACATACCCAAAGACAACAACACACACACTCTCACACACACACTCTCACACACACACACACACACACACACACACACACACACACACACACACACACACACACACACACACACACACACACACACACACACACACACACACACACACACACAAACACACACACACACACACACACACACACACACACAAGATGAAAACACACACACACACACACACACACACACACACACACACACACACACACACACACACACACACACACACACACACACACACACACACACACACACACACACACACACACATAAACAAAACTAAGTCCAGTGGGAGAACATAGTTGGACACTATGCAGCTTTTAATGAGCTTGCTCCAGATGTCTGCCCGGACTCAAATGCATGAGTAGTTAACTAATCATGCACACGCGCGCGCACACACACACACACACACACACACACACACACACACACACACACACACACACACACACACACACACACACACACACACACACACACACACACACACACACACACACACACTTTAATGTACTGCGCACAAACACATACACACATGGATGCACTGACTTTAATTTGCTGCACACACGTGAACACACACACACACACACACACACACACACACACACACACACATACACACACACACGTGCGCGTACCGGCTTTAATGTCCTGCACACTCATGCACAAAACTAAGCACACACACACACCGACGATAATATTAATTCACACACACGCTAATCCTGTGATGCCCCCCCCGCCCGCCCCCCCACAGCCATGATGGCCTTACTGAAAGCTCTCCAAGTCTTGCGGGCGGCATTTACTATGCTCCATTAAACTCTCTCCACTTCTTACATTGTACTCCAAAGGGCCAAACCACACAGATTCTTGCCAACATATCCAATACTATGTGAGTGTTCTTCTTACGGTTGTTACACAAAAAAACGTAGTTTCTTTTTCAATACAAAATGTTTTTTTACAGACGTTTATACCGCAAATGAATCGTCTTAAGCCATGGACCTAAGGAAAACCGTCTTCATTTCAATCAGGGTAGATATTAAATAAATGACATGTTGATAATATGAACACCAGCAATAAATCTATGTATTTTATTAAAGGGTTTGCGATCTAAATAATATTTAATTATACATTTTCAAATCCAGTATGTATAATCCGAATAAATGAATGAATATAAAAAGCCATTGCAATCACTTGAGAAATAGAAACGTTATCGTGCTTTTCATCCAGAAAAAAAAAAAACAGCTCCCCGTTTACTTATATTTGTTTACATGGCCTCTTCAACATGGCGACGATGTTGACGCAACGCATCAACGGGTCAAAGCAGTCAATGAGGCGTCTGTGTATTTGTGTCTATGGAACACGAATGATCCCGGTGAGCCAAGTAGCACCCCCATTAGGGCAGTTTCAGACTCAAGCCTCTGGGCCCAGGTACTACTTGTCCCACACTGCTCCTCATCAGTTTCAGCAATTCACGCCTTCGCTGTTCCAATTCTCTCCTGGTTTCCGAGCAACGCACATTTATAAAAGTGTTGAAAGTTACAACTCAAGGCTTGCGGGCGAGTGTACAAAGCTAGCTAGCCCAGTGAAGATTTAAAGCATCCCATTTCTCAAAAGCCAAGCCAAATATAAACCCAGAGAAGCAGCATCAGTTTGACAGCTGAATTCAACTTTTGCCTCTCGTGGTTTTGTTCTTTTAACCTTGCAAGATCAACTCCTACAATTAAACATTAATCTCTTGTTGGTTTGTTTAGTTATTAGTTCAAAACATAAATAAGTCAAACGTTTTTGGGGAAGGAAAGAAAAACAAAACTCCAAAATAGAATTGTGTTGATGTGAGAGGCAGTAGGATAGGAATCTCTCTGGGATGATACACCACACTGAAAGACAAGCATTGCATTGAGAAAATATCGTAATAACTAATGATTAACAGAAGGCAGACTAGGCACAATGTCACTCTTCCATGAAGCCCTACCATGAGCTCGGTACGCAACATATTTCCAGCCTCCCCATTGGTCATCGCATCCCCTGGCTAGGTCATGTGACATCGTTTGGTCTCTGTAGGAATGGGATGTGGACTCGCTGGGTCACATCAGCCAGTTCAGTCCAGAGTCAAGAAATCCTTTGCCCTTTTTTCTCACCACATTTTCCGCACACAATTCTTCATCATTGAAGCCGTAATCGAACAAATCCGTCCTTCAAAATATGAAATTACTGAGATGTCTGGAAGGAGGCATCTGCTAATGACGTTTGGTTTCAGAATCCTGAACAGGGCCACAGTGTTAATCGCAGTATAAATGACTTCTTATGAATATAAGATATACGAATGTGGGGGACTTGTCTGTCTGGGCAGAAGCAGAAGCATCAGTAGAACACATTTAAAATGCTACTGCCGATAGGAAGTATTGATTTGCACAATTTATTTTCCTATTTGTGAGGTTGTATCACCACAAGTGGTTTAACACGATGTTGTTTGGTGATTGGACTGCATTTATTAAGCACTTTTCTAACCTGTGGCTACTCAAAGTGGCTCTTCACCATTAGAGCCTCCCATTCAACCATTCATACACATTCAGACAAACGTTCATACTCCGAGAGAGGTGTCAACCATGCGTGGAAGCAGCCAGCTCTTCAAGAGCAGTGAGGAACTTCTGTTTTTCTCGGGGACATCTTGACACTTGAGCCGGGTTCGAACAAGCTCCCTCTCAGTTTTCACAACCTGTTCTACCTTCTTCCTGTAGCCACTGCCATTATGCAATAACCTTTTTGGTACAATAACTTTGAAAATCTTCCCCAGAATACTGTTTTTACCTAATTTTACATAATTCTCCATTCATGAAGTATCGAATCAGTAAACGGTGATGGAAACACCAAAATTTGCATAAAAATCCTCTAATTCGCAAAAAGGATTATCCGCTCGCTTGAGGTAGTTTTTGAGAAATGCGAAAGAGAGTAGGCCTAAATGCGCAAAATGGGAGATGGAAACACACTTTTCGAAACAGCTGTGACGTAGCGAACATTGAACACACAGGACTGACAATGTCCTTCCGATTTCCGCATAACGACCGGCCATAGCAACCCTGCAGACATCAACTTGTAGCGTCAATTTATGTATTTTTTTAAGCGTTTGTAAAAAATAGACATCCTATATCATATGTATATCATATATACATCTGATATAGGATGTCTATGTTTGCATATCCTTTAATTATACCGTGTCCATTAATCCCTGATATATGGACACCTACTAAGTAATTCCAGTCATATTGTCTGTTCAGCCTCCAAAACGAGAGCTGGTACATTGTGGAAAATGCATTAAACTGTAATCAGAAAACGCGGCTATATGCTATAGACCCTGGAGTATCTGTGGTATGAAGGCTGCGACGAATTTCGAATTATGAATATGTACAATGTATCCTTTAAATACATCCAGAGGGCCAATGTGAATAATAGATACGTGTGGACATCTGAAGAGGTGAAACCTTTCCTTGCTCTCATCGAAGAAGAAAAAAACATTACAGCTATTTTAGATGGAAAAGGACCTAAGAGAGGATATTATCAAAAGCATACGACAAGCCCTGGGATGTGTGTAGTTTTTCGCTCCAACCACTTGATGGAAACGCACCTAATTCGAATTTATTTTTTGCGAACTTTCTAAAGATTCTCATCACCTTTTAGATGGAAACATGACTATTGATCAGACCGTAAGCTTTCTACCAATTAACCAACAGTCAAGATCTTATGATGTAATCTTATAATCTTTCTCTGTTCCTTTACCTTGTTAATTAGCATGCTTTATGTCCTAATATATCTAATGGTGCACTTGTGTTGTTGTGTTGTAACAGAGAAAAGCGTAACTTTGACAACGAAACGGCAGGACACGGTAATGAAACACTCGCGTGTGCATGTTAATTCATGGCACAGCAATTAGCAGTGACATTACAGCAATCAAAGCATTAATGCATATGCATGCAACATGCAACACACCCACCCACAGCCACACAAACACAAACACACACACACATACACAGGTATACACACACACACATAAACCCCAACCCCCTCCCATTGCGCGCACAGACACAATCAGAAAACCCCAAACTATCCCCCTCTGGCCTACACACACACACACACACACACATACACATATAAACACACACACACACACACACACACACACACACACACACACACACACACACACACACACACACACACACACACACACACACACACACACACACACACACACACACACACAAATACTTAGACACACACTCATAAAAGAGTAAATGTCAGTACCTTCTGTGCGGATGGTGAAGGGAGCATCTCCTAGTCTCTTGGCGGAGAACTGTCCCCCAAGAGAGGTCATTAGGAAACACAAGCTGAAGAAGCCTATGCCTACCACAAATATCCTGCAAGACAGGGGACGGAGAGGCGGTAGGAAGGTGATGACAAGGAGGAGGAGGAGGAGGAGGAGGAGGAGGACAGTTTCATTGTTTTTGGAGTGACCATTTAAATGTTTTCAGGGCAGGAGGAGGGGAGAGAGAGAGGAGAAACAAGATGAAGGCGACGTGATAAAAGAAAAGGAAAGGAAATAGAAGAGAGGATAGACACGGGAGGTCAGAACAG
The DNA here is from genome assembly GCF_902167405.1 of Gadus morhua. Taxonomy (NCBI): domain Eukaryota; kingdom Metazoa; phylum Chordata; class Actinopteri; order Gadiformes; family Gadidae; genus Gadus; species Gadus morhua. The sequence goes on from NC_044050.1 coordinate 13,539,226, forward strand.
GGAGAGAACAGGAGTTTCAAGGAGAGGAGTGGGGGTCGTGATGGCGTGACGAGGGAAGGTGATAAGGCAGTATGGTGCAGAGCAATATGTGCAGTTGGTACACGTACCGGCGTGACGGACAGGACGACAGGATGAAGCAATAACAAACCAAATGCAAATCATGTCATATGGAGGAGAACAGAAAAGGAGGAAGTGAGAGATAGAGTGAGAGGGGAGGGGGAGGGAAAGTGAAAAGAAAAGTGTTAGAAACACAGCATAAAAGACAGCATGCAGAACACATTGAGTGCAGTATCCGTAAAGCAGAAGAATGAGCCAGAAGTGCACTTATTAGTGGAAATGTTCCGTCCACAGTTACACTGGCACACATCCAAGACTACTGTGGGACTGGTGGCCAAATCAGTGGCATCCCCTCACCCCATTTGATCACTAATTGTTAGTGATGGAATCAGATAGGAAGGAGACAGATGAGAAGGAGAGGAGAGAAACAGAGGAGAACAGAAGAAATGGAACCAAAACAACAGAACTGACAAGATAATAGTCAGGAGAAAAAATACAACTTCATGGGGTAAAGTAGGGGGGACTACAAAGTGTATATTCAGTACAGTTTGTTAAGAACAAAATAATCCCCAGCCTTTTCTGTTCTTTCTGAGCCAAGCCTAGAAACGGGGTTGAATACATCCGGCCGGTCGTGTTGTCGTTAATGGGCCTCAGATAATATCCCAGAACATTTGTTTGGTACAATGTGGAGTCATTGGTGTCATTAAAAAGAACTACATTTTAAAATATTTGAACAGGGTATCGGTAACATCAGGTTCGGGTGGCAAAACACATCCGCCAGCAGGGTGTTAGTCTGTACATGTTAAGCCTGTTAGCTTGGACAAGTTAACATCCTGAGACCTACTTTTCAGCCGTAGAGAAAGAAAAATAAATGCAATATAGAGCACTATACTTTGTTGAATATATGAATATGTGAACAAGGTAAGAAAGCCCATCTTTTTCATTTCATGGTGTGTCTAAATATACGTTGACTTGATAGATTATGAGAATGGCTTATTTTTCATCAAAACTTATCATGACATTTTCTCAAACTTTCAACCAATGACTTGGAAAGAACAACAGAATAGAAGCAGACAATGCAGCGAGTCGAGAAAAACTAGCCAGGGGGAGTTTTGCAAACTGTTTGCAAGGGTCATTATCACAATTCACTTCACCATTTAGAGGAAATGTGGCAGGGATTACTGCTAGCCTTTTGTTTCTACATCCAGGCCTGCAAACGTAAGGCTTTTCCTCCACAAAGACGTGAATTATTCATGATTATTGCCGAGCAGGAATTGTTTGCTCAAATGTAGGGCTCAGAGTGAACTCTGTCGACGCGTTCAGTAAAAGGTAAACAAGGACTTCAACAGCCACCGTAGCTCCACGCAGAGAGCTGAGCGCACTCTCTGCTACGGCATGAAGCCAGGCTACCTCAGTCTACAATGACGGCAAGCCACTTACGACTGTGTTGAACGGATTTGATTGATGCAGGGGCAATGAGGATGACTTGTTGTAACCTGATAACTATTGAGCAGGGCTGTTTGCCAGGCTTTCATAACAATATTCACTTCAAGGCACAATGCCTAATGCATAATGCATAATCAAGGAAAAAAACAAAGAATTGCCTAAATAGCATTCCTTGTGTGTGTGTGTGTGTGTGTGTGTGTGTGTGTGTGTGTGTGTGTGTGTGTGTGTGTGTGTGTGTGTGTGTGTGTGTGTGAGTGAGAGAGAGAGAGAGAGAGAGAGAGAGAGAGAGAGAGAGAGAGAGAGAGAGAGAGAGAGAGAGAGAGAGAGAGAGAGAGAGAGAGAGAGAGAGAGAGAGAGAGAGAGAGTGTGTGTGTGTTTCTATGTGTACAAGGATGTTGTCTGATGCCAGACTCCAATAGGTCCAGTACTGAGGAAGTAGCATCATGCTGTATCAACTGCTTCTTCCATCTGTT
>NC_044050.1:13546201-13548701 GCF_902167405.1 Gadus morhua
TTGACCGGATTGCTCAGTGGGAGGGACTCCCGAGGGGGAAGAGGGAGGGAGTTTCCAACTCCTTATTTATCTTCCATAATTATTTATAAATCCTGGCATGGCAATGCAAAGATGCTGCTTTAACATTTTCACTAGTTGGCGTTTAAGTGTAACATAACGTCACACTATTAAGATTGAATAATATGAATAAAATAACATTGGCAGGTGGTCTTTTCAGAATAAATTCTTTACTCAATTCTAGCTCAAGATTTAAACTATACCACAGGATGTTGCATTTTGAAATCTAAATGTCTAATATCTTCATCCTTATCCATAAATGAAATTATCCAGAAAATAAATCAATAAAATGTGAAGTTGGTTCTACTAACATGAGTCGGAAATACATAAACAATACCTAGATCTTTCTGGTTTAACATGAACACAAGCATTTTAAAGTCCCCCGAATGTAAGTTCTGAAATTGCATTAGCCTGTTTGAAGTGCTGGCAATATATTAATTTACTATGCAAAACCAATTATGTTTCTTGGGAAATGTTGTTTTGACTGGCATCACAGAAACCAGCTGCTGTGTGAAATGATTTGCATCTGATTCACCGGCCACCGAGAAAAACCATAAAGGAACACAAACACGGCGTGATTCTGCACTTCTCATGGCGTCTCCGTTGTGCCAAGTGTAAAACAAATGATCAGAGTAACACAATGTGACTTGTGAATGCAATGCTTTGTGCTTCACAGGCACCAATGTCTTTGATGGGAGGGGGTTGAGACGAGGACACCCCAGCCAGATCAAAGTAAACTAACTCCCATCACGTGCACCTACTGCATACCAGTGTCACACGCCCATGGCACAAAGTCTCAATTACTTTCCCTCCATTAGGATCAGAGAGGAGGAAGAGAGAGAAGTGTGTGTGAATGTGTGTATATATGTGTGGGAGGGGGGTGGGTAATGTGTGAGTGTCAACGAAACGATTGGCCATGATGTAGTAGCCACAAAGAAAACAAACAGCAACTGAATATAGAAATTATCGATTCAAGTTTAGGAAGGAGGAGTAAAATAACAGTTAATTTCATTTACAGATTTAATAATTGTACTTCAACTGCTCATTTACAGGAACTCTGGATGCCGTACTTTTACTTTTAAAATGTGAAAACACAGGTGATCTCTGTATATTTAAATCTGCTTATTACTGTATCTCAACAGCATCAGCTAAAGTCCAGTAATGTCAGCCCTCATTTACTTGTCAAAGTTATATTGCATTGAATATTGATAAAATTCTGCAATTGCAAACAGCTAATGTTTACTGTTGCATTGCAGTAGCAGAGTTGTTAATTTCATGTAATTTTCTGTGAATATATTATTTTAAATTGCTATGAAACTACTACATCTAGCATTCATTTATGGTGAATTTGTGTGTTTTTCAAAGCCACTCAGTGGAAAATGAGTGACTACATATATGCATATTTCAATTGGACATTAGGCTAGAAGGGGTGCATTTTGGAAAGACCATCATTCCACCTCCTCCACTTTGGACTGACTGGCACACTGACTACTATGGAAAAAAGTTAAGTAAAAACTTCTTTAATTTAGTACCATAGGGTGTTAAACATACATAATTCATCAAGCTGTCTATTGGATTTGGAGCTAGAGAACATTTGTTTGGCTTTAACTTTAGCTCTCCAGCGCTTTTTGATGACTATGCGAAGATAGAGGTGTGCACATATTTGAAAGTGAGCCTGTTGTTGACGAGGAAAATGGTGAAACAAGAATCATAACTTGCCCGGTTAAAATGATGAACTGACCTGGGGGAAAGTCTTTTTAATAGAAGTGCCCTCAGCGAAAGAGTGAGGGGTGAGGATGGCTTGAGGAGAGGGGGAGGAAATCTATGAGGGAAAAGAAAACGGTCAGAAGGAGGGAACATAACAATGTGGGGAGATTGACTGATCCCTATTGAACGGGGCAAATGGATTGCTGGAGTAATTTGCCCCTCACAAGATAGGCTTGATTGCTTGTGTGTGTGTGTGACTGTTGGTGTATGTGTATGTGTGTGACATTTTGTTTGTGGGTGTGTGACATATATATGTGTGTGTGTGTGTATGTGTGAGGGTGTGTGTGGCAGTGTGTATGTGTGTGTGTGACATTTTGTGTGTGTGTGTGACACTGTGTGTGTGTGATAGTGTGTTTGTGAGTAAGTGTGTTAAACATGTTGTGTGGGTATGTGTGACACTCTTTGTGTGTGTGTGTGTGTGTGTGTGTGCGACACTGTGTGTTTGTGTGTATGTGTGTGACACTTTGTCTGTGTATTTGTGACACTGTGTGTGTGTGTTTCTGTGTGTGTGTTTGACACTGTTTGTGTGTGTGTGTGTGTGTGTGTGTGTGTGTGTGTGTGTGTGTGTGTGTGTGTGTGTGTGTGTGTGTGTGTGTGTGTGTGACACTGTGTGTGTGTCTGAGTGACAGCCAGGTCGAGATGAGGATCATTTGCATTTTTATTTCGCTAGTGGACG